>NC_080394.1:19359232-19659232 GCF_028751815.1 Salvia miltiorrhiza | reverse complement strand
CTACATGATTCACTCCTTCTATATACATATATATATATATATATATATATATATATATAGAGAGAGAGAGAGAGAGAAAGATTAAACAGAGAATGCTAAATATTTAGATAATAGAGAATTCGTGAAACAAAAACGAACAGATGTATAAATTTGATGAACAAATCAATGTACCGCATGAACAATAATTTGCCCCAGGTTCAAATCCTGCTGATGGCGAGTTTTTCTCTTTTTTACCAAATACGTCTATTCGTTAGTTATATTGATATGTTCGTAAAATGTATAGATTTGTTCAAAATGAAATATAATAATTCTCTGCGTTCTATGGAGACCAATAAATATTCAATTTACAGAGATCAAGTTTCAGTCGTACGTTGATCTTATCTAATTTAACGGTCAACATTTATTCACGCCATATTCAACGAATTTTTTTGTTGAACATAATAAGGTCGAATCCCACAATCCCCAAAGAATCAGCTTTGATTCACGACATGTTCAACAAATTTGATGAACGTTTGAACATATCAGTAATTTCGTTGAACGTTCATCAAATCTGTTGAACATGGCATGAATAAATGTTGATTTTTGGGGGGTTGTGGAATTCGACCTTGTATATGTTCAACAAAAAAATTCGTTGAACATGGCGTGAATAAATGCTAATCGTTAGATTAGATAAGATTAACGGCTAAAATTTGGTCTTTGGTCTTTGAATATTTAGTGGTCTTCATTGAACTCTTCCCTATATATATACGGGTTGGTTATAGAGAAAATCGCAATTTAAAATGAGAACTGAGAACATTGCACTGGCGTGTAAAGTTACTGCATTCACTATACAATTAACTGCATTCGAAAAAAATAAAAATTTCGCTCGCTCCAGGATTCAAATCCAAATAGTGTATCCATCCATCAAAATAATGCATACACCGTTAATATTTATGATCCAAGAATTAAGGATGGTTCTCCGTTCTCATTTTAAATCTCGATTCTCATTTGAACCTCCCTCTCTTTCTCTCTCTCTCTCTCTCTCTCTCTCTCTCTCTATATATATATATATATATATATATATATATATATATATATATAGGGGCGCGCTCCAGTGAGACCCCATATTTTTCGTGAAACAATAGGACAATGAATAAGACATATAATACTAATGAACAAAACGTATATCTAATGAACAAGATGTATATACTGATGAAAAATAAAATTTAAAAAATTCGTAATGAATAAGACATATATACTGATGAACATGGCCGTATATACTGATGAACAATGCAGTATATACTGATGAATAACAAAATTTAAAATATTCTGCTCCATCCAGGATTCGAACCCTGCGAAAAAAAATCACCCTCCAGATACAATATCAGCCATATGATTGATAAAATAAACGCACCAGATCGTACCCTAGATCTCACTAAAATTAGGGGGTCTCATTGGAGCGGCCCCCTATATATATATAGGGAGTGGATCATATAGATCCACCCCTTATCCTAGTATATAGTATATAACGTTTCCTCACATACTATTGTCATATGGCGCATCAAGATTGTGACACGTGGCAAGGAGCTTCCAAGGCAAAATCTGCACAAGGGTAAAATCGAAATATATTTTTTGGATATTAAAAATAAAAAATTTAGATTTTCTCAAAACATACATATTTTACATGGATATAAAAATACATAAAGCTTGACACAAAATGCATAACTTTGAACAGAAAAATGCATTTCATTTTTACAAATTCGGTATTTTCGCCACTTCACCCTGAACCACCCCCAACTCTCCCACCCCACCATCCCAAGCCATTTTTTTTTTCCACAAATCTGAAGAAAAAAAATGGCTAGGGGGTTAGGGTGGGGCAACAGTAAAAAAAATAGCTTGGAGGGTGGGGGTTGGGGGGTGGTGCAGGGTGGGGTGGCGAAAATACCAGATTTGTAAAAATGAAATGCATTTTTTGTACAAGTTAATGCATTTTTATGTGAAACTTTATGTATTTTTTGTTTGATTTTATATGCATGTGCAACATGCATGTCTATTTTTGAGAGGATGGGGTAGGGGGTGGTGGTGGGGGGAAGGGGGGTTGGGGGGTGGGGTGGGGTGAGGTGGCGAAAATATCAAATTTGTAAAAATGAAATGCACTTTTCGGTTTAAAGTTATGCATTTTTGGGAGGCTGCTGTCATGTGGCACGCTCCTAGCGCGTCACATGGCCCCATTATATGGAAGACCGCTAGATACTATATACTACTATTATAAGGGATGGATTTACATGATCCCACCCATATATATATATATAACTAATTAAAGTGTGCATATGGAGGGAGCGAAGAAAATTAAATATGATGGTGGTTGTGAAGGGGTGGGGTGTAGGGGAAAGTAAAGAGCAATGCATGCTTTGTGTTTATAGCAGAAATTGGGACATAATGAGGACACACATGTGCTTCCAACAATAGCCTAAATAATTAATCATATTTGGTACATATATATCTGGCGACCTAGCCCACTCCCATGCTCATCAATTACACATATTTTAACGATCATTAATACCGAAACCCAAAATTGAATGCTCTCACTTCATAATGGTCGGATTATTTTATTTGCTGGACATTGACATTTAGTTAGCCACATGCTTTGATAATCTATTTCATTTTATATTTTTTTTTACAGGTATTTCATTTTATATTTAATATATTGTGTGCGTTTGAGCCAATAAGGCCTTGCTCTCGTGGCAAAGTTGAGGCACCAAAACCTCTCATTTGTGAGAGGTCTTGGGTTCAATCTCGCCTGCGTGTCCGTACATGAAAATGAGACACATTTGTTGCATAGGTTTTAATAAAATGGATGGTATTTTTAATCTAGTGGAGAAAGTGTCTCACCATTATATAAAATGAATAGTTTAGATTGAATTTAAGGTGTTTTTTTATAAATAAAGAGTATTTTTGAAGATAAGAAAAAGATGTGGACCCATGTACTAAAAGAAAAAGTGCCCCATTTTTCATGAATGCCAAAAGTAATAATTATGTTCCATTTTTATGGACATAAGAAGTGTATATCTATATAATTTGTTTCACAACTCTAAATAATCATAATTTATTCATTTAAACTCTTTTTACATATTATATACTCGCTCCGTCCCTGAAAATTGTGACCTTATTACCTTATTGGGATGTCCCTAAAAATTATGACATTTCCTTATTTGGAAATGACCATACAAACTTTCTCTCTCACTATTTACAAAAAAGAGTGAGACTCAATCTCCATTCAAACACAACTATCATATTTTTTCTTAAAACATGTGCCACCTTCATTGGGTCACAATTTTAAAAAACGGAGGGAGTATGAAATTAAAGCTCTTGTCTCAATCTTTAATCTAAGATACGTATTCAAGAATATATTTTTATTAACAAAATACTAACATGATTTTGCAAATAAAAAAGAAATCTCCTAGTGATGATGGTCAGCTAATGTAAATAAATTGAAACTCACTTATTAGGGACCATACTTTTGTATTTTATAGGAATCAGCTAAGGAAGAATAAAGATTATAAGCCACTCAAGTTCTGAAATATTGTTTCAACTTACACAGAAATCTAATGATGGTGCATGAAGAGAAGTACACTGATCATCAAGTCTGGTGATAGAGAAGATCAACACGAGCTACTTGAAGAAAGAAGATCAAAATAGAAAGTTAACTCAAGGACGTGATCAGTCAAGTCTGTATTAATCAAGGAAGTCAGCTGTGTTGTGACATCGGCAAACCAGAAACCCTAGCTGACCTTTTACGGAGTCTGACACCGTATTCGTAGAGAATCTCGAAATTGCAAAAAAAGTACACATGTTGCATATGTCAGGCGTACGATGTTGCAAGAGCCGAAAGTATACCACGGATTCAAATAATAATATATTCAACGTCATGTAGGCTCAAGTTTTGAATGAGCTCCTTCAATGAAAATATTCATCATCTTGCCTATAAATACCTCAGAATCAGGCACAACAAAGTTACCGAAAACACTGTGTACATAAACTCTCAAACATTAAAAAGCACAAATCTTTCACTATCTCAAAAGTAGTAAAGTAACCAAAGAAAAACCGAACACTCATATGAATCTCAGTTTGGAGTACTTCAAGTAACTGTGATAGTGGTTATCTGAAAGAGTTACACCCGGCGCACCAATTAGATTGGTCATTTTTATTTATATGTAAATTCAATCTCATTGGAATTTATATTAATAAAGGCATTTATTTATCTAATGTATTTGTTTTTAATAACTTATGCGATTTAGATGAAGTCCTTAGACCATAAAGAGTTATAAGATATGATCACGCATATGATGGTGATTATGAAATATGTCTTTAAAGCTTTGGTCTTAAAATAGTTCCGAGTGAAATAACTATTCAAGAAAAGGATATTGAATTGTTGGAAATAGCTCGCACATATGATACACACTCATAAGATGAGAATGTTGCGTTTCATCAACATTAACGTAGTTGACGTAAGTGTATATATGTGGGTGCTTGTTGGAGAACAAGTACACCGAACTGACCCGATAGAAATTCTTATATGGAATTCGTTTTATCGAAATAAGAATTACTATATTATGATAGTATACGATTAGTCCTTTGACTTGAGACACCATAGTAATCTTGTATTAGTTCTATTTCATTTTGATATATTTTCTGATTGCTAGTCAATCACTAAAGATTTTATGTTGGATGAACTATGAACTTATATGGAGATTAATGAGTGGTCAATAAAGAATCTATTACTTGTGAGACAAGAGAATTTCCTATAGTTTTCATTGTTCATAACTTGAAGACCTTGGCCAGGGCATAATGAATTATGATTCATTAAAGAGTTATTGAATTCAATTGAAAATATGATTATTGGGTTATCTTGAGTTTTCGATTTAATTCCATACTCAATATCCAATTGGGAAATTAGATGATAGAAGGACTGTACGTGTATGACGATTCATAATCAAAATAGGTTTACTCGCTATTTCACACAGTGCTAGATAGCCATGCTACTTGCTAGATGTTCCCATGGTTTATAGGCTCTTGAAATTAAATAGTTAATTTCAAGTGAATTAATTTATCAGATAAATTAACTAAGTTGTAATGTGTTACAAACCTATTACTGGTGCTGGTTGTGAACCTAAGAGGGTCACACACAAATTAGTGTAACGTGTCAGATTGAATTGATTTAAATAGTTAAATCCAATTAATTAATTCAATTAATTAAATTGAGACTTGTTCTAAATTAATGAGTTAATTTAGATATTCAATTAAATTAGTTTTATTGAATATAATCGGATTAACAAGTCTGATTCTATATTAAATTAATAGGATTAATTTAATTAGAGATAAAGTTAATTAGATTAATTTTAAATCTAATAAAATCAGATTTATATATATATATATATGGATATATATATAACTGTATCCGGATATAAGATATCCGGATATTCTCCGGATTGGAGAAGAAGAAAATAAAAAGACGTCTGTTCACTAGACGTAACTGCAGAAGGATTTTAATTTCCATAATTTCCATAATTAAGGGAATTAATCTGCAGTGTTAATTTGGGGAACGCGTTTCCTTAAATTCAATCGTCTTCTGCATTTTATTTTCTCTCTCTCTGCTCTCGCCGCTCAGTCTTTTTCTGCTGAGTTTTCTGATTTCTCCTGAACACAAGAGTGATTAGTTTTGCTAGCGAAAAACTTCTCACTCGACACAAACACTAAGTGTGGACTTGATAGAGGGGATACGCTTGGATCCCTGCGAGCAACCGATTGCTTCCATTCCCGACATCAACCGGAGAGCGAAAATGTATGAGATTCTATTCTCGCTCTCTCATCATGTTAACGTGAAGTCGTTAATGCCGTTGGAATGAAATAATAGTTATTTCATCTATAATTTCGAGAAAAAAAAATTAATTATTTCCGCTGCGTTTTTCGACCCGATCCCAACATTATCATCAACTACAACACATGTGCTCTAATATTAGATATCAATACAAGAGATTCAACTTTTATTTCCCCTCCAAATTCTAAGTGGATATCTTGTTTATCCAAGCCTTAGAATCGAGCAAATTGAAACTTTCATGTTTATTTTTCATTATAACAGTTTGCTCTTATAGTTGGAACCACACCTTCAAACACACTGTTACCTAAAAAGTTAGGAGTTGTTATGATGTTATCTGACAAAAAAAGAAGAAGAGAAAAGCTAAATGTCAATAAACCAACACCAATTTATTAATCGGTGGCCTAACCCAGTGCTTGTAGTGCCCTATAATTTGGGCCTTACCCAATAGAGAAGAGCCCAATAGAAACGATCCCTCCTTTTTCTTCCTCTTCCTTTACATTTCCTGAAATAAATTAGTGACACCTTCATTCGATGCACAAAGCGCAAATAAACGTCTCTAATTTTGTCTTTATAATTCCAAAATTTTAAATAAAATATTTTCAAAAAATTTGTTTCACTATTGTCCTCGAGATAAATTATTTATTTAAATTAATTATCAATAGAATAATTAAATATAATAAGATTACACTTATTAGTAATTTTTTTATATAGGAATTTTGACCACTGACTACTCTTATTCAAGAAGGGATAAAGTATTCTAATTAAATATACTACTCTCCAAAATTTCCAACTTTTCTTGTTTAACAACTCTCCTACGAAACACTAGAATACAATGTAATGTACCTATATATTCATATATATATATATATATATATTTGAGTTTAAGGATTCTGTTTTTAAATAAAAAGAAAAGGGACAGAATAGTCAACCGTAAACGACAAACGTCAGCGGTTGATTCGGTGAGAGAAACTGCAATTGCCTGCAATTAATCCCATACCGTTATAATGCACCTGCTTCCCACGCATAACATAACCCCGAAATTTTAAAAAAATAATTTTCTCAAATATCAAGACTCAGTTATTAATTTTTTATTTTTTATTTTTTGAAATTTTCCCCTCACTATCGCCTTCAATTGGGTTCTTGATCCTCATTCCCCACCAAGGTAGTGTTGTCTGTGTATATTCGAGTGCCCTTCATTTTAGACACTTTTTACATTTTTTTTCTTCTTATTCTCTTTTCCAGTTTCTTTTTGTTTTCCTCCTTTTAATCTGAAAATATGAATCCGAACTGGGAGCTGACGAATTGCTGTCAGCATGAACAAGTCCGTTTTCTAGCAACCATTGGTATCTTCACCGTTGTTATCCTTGCTGTAAGTTATATATTTGTCTGCTTTTATTGAAGTTCATTCTTTTTATTGGTTTAGATTTGGCTGCATATTAAAATTAGAGAGCTTTTAGCAAATGCACATAGGCATTTTGCTAGTTTAGCTTGATTGCAAAAGCAATTAAATTGGTGATGGACAAAGAGAAACTGGATTCACAGTCCACTTTGATATAATTGCTTATGATACTACTTGATTCGGTGCATTTTGGAAGCTTTCTTGACTTTGAAGCTTTAGCTAAGTAATTCGAGCTAAATTACGTGTATTGATTGTTGAGCTTAAATTTGGATTTCTTAATTTGGTATGGAAAAAGTTAAAAATAAAAGGAAGTAAGAGGCACAACTGGCTCTCTCTTCTTCATATTTTTTCTTGAATGAATGCTGGTTTTCTAAGCTTCAAGCATTTCATGGTGGGGTTTTTTTGTGTGTGCTGTAATTTTAAGTGAAATGTTTAGCCATAGAATGGAAGAATCCAGATCTTTCTCCTTTTTCACACTTTTGAGAAGTCATTTCGTGAAATAACTTCCATTTTATCTTCTGTTTTGATGATGACAGTTATGGAGGACATTTTTGCTGACACCTTTCAAGCTCATCACTGTATTTCTTCATGAAGCAAGCCACGCAATTGCGTGCAAGCTTACATGTGGTGAGGTAGAAATCCAACATTGCATAAGGGCTGCGTTTATATTCACTTTGGAAGTTCAATAGACTTCGGAAATATGTTAATATTTCTGCTTCATGTACCTCCTTAAAATAGATTCCTCTTTGTTGATTCTAAGGCATCTAAAATGCTATTACATGTAGGTTGAGGGCATTCAAGTTCATGCTAATGAAGGTGGCATGACTCAAACACGTGGTGGTGTATATTGGTTGATCTTACCGGCTGGATGTAATACTTTTTTTTCTACAACATGTTTTTGTTTTTGGTTAATTTTGATGCATCTGCTGCATCTAATTATTGTCCAAATTTGTCATCTAAGTGCATGCCGACTTTTTGTTGTTGCTTTCTATTGCAGACCTTGGTTCATCGTTTTGGGGTATGGCTCTCATACTTGCTTCGACAAACCTTCTCACCTCAAGAATTGCTGCTGGTTGTCTTATCCTTTCCCTTCTTATTGTGCTCTTCATTGCAAAAAATGTAAGATCTTAGGAAATAATCACTGAAATATACTGCATTTCATATGATTCAATCACAAATTCCCAATTTGGAAGTATCTAGCGTATGTTATGATATTATGATGATCGACTGATTCCTTGATATGTTGCACAGTGGACTCTACGAGGGCTTTGTATTGGTAAGTCAATCAATCATTGTTGTACTTGAGATGTGGTAGTAACTTCTGCAAATTCAAGATATTAATTTCTTGGATAATGTTGTGTACCAGGATTTATTGTTTTTCTTGCTGTCGTATGGGTTCTTCAAGAAACAACCAAAGTTCGTATCCTTCACTACATAATTCTCTTCATTGGTATAGGCTTATCCATGACATGTGTTCTCTTCAACTGGCTTTCAATAGATTTTCCTCTGTTGCTTACACATTCTTCTCTGATGGCAGGTGTTATGAATAGTCTGTTTTCCATCTACGGTAGAAACTCACTTCTCGCCATTAGTAAATTAAACTCATCACTTAGTAGAACATACTATGACCAAGTTGTATGATGCAGATATATACGATGATTTGATATCTCGAAGGGTTCACTCAAGTGATGCTGAGAAATTTGCAGAACTTTGCCCATGTTGTACAGGAGTTGGTTGGGGAGTTATCTGGTATGTATACATGTATAAATCCAAACGATTTACGTAGGATATGATCAGAAACAACATAGTATCCTTAGTACATACTTCAAATAGTATGAAATTCTTTAATTAATAAATTGATCTGCCATAATAACCTATACTTATTTCCGTATCCAAGTTTGTGTCCTTGAAGCTGAAGCCACTAATGTGATGACCAAATCACTTATGAAATGAATTTGAGAAAGAAAAAGTATACTTAACTTCCTCGTAGGCAGCTCAATGTTTTTCTCTTGTTAAAGAATTTGAGATTTAACTGTACTTACTAATAGAACCTTCTTGCAGGGGAATGATATCCTTATTGTTTCTCTCTGCATCGATATATCTTGGACTCGTCATTTTGTCCTGAGGTATGTTACCTTGCAGTAATATATTTGCCCAAAATACACAAATTCATGTGATGAGCCTAAATACGTTGTTGTATGGCTACTAGTACTATTCCACATTATTGATAGTCTTAAGTTAACCTTAGGCAGTTTTCCTGATAACAACTGAGAAATGATGCAAAGCTTTATGAAATCTTTAACTCTTCGAGAGTAAATCACAGAGTCTCACCTTCCATAAAATTCCATGGAATTAAATGGAAATAGATATCATATGAAAAGAACATATAACAAAGCATCTCATAACTATCCTGAAGTTAGGGAAAAAGGAGAAGATATTTTGTTACATATCTGAAACTCAGAAAAGTTTACTAGTTGCCATTTTGTTGTATTTGACATTTCCAGTGTTGATTTCTTCAGGGTTGAAATAGTGGAGTTGGCCAATTGAGGAGTTGCTACAACATCATCTATAACTCCACAACCACAACAATCAAATTCATTTTTTGGCTGCAGGATCAACAACACTACTACCCTTATGGGGCACATTGTTTTGATCCTCAAGCTTTGCATTCTAACAAAATTGAATTATTTTGGTTCCAATTTAGCCAACAGTTAGATTTTCAGGAAACTGCCGTCTTCCAGATTGTATTATTCAAAACTTACATATGATTCAATGCCAAAAGTGGTTTCACTAATACAGTAGCAATTTAGTGTGTACAATTTCAACTATCGTCATAAGAAGAAACACGAGATTTAAGGCTCTATTCATAGCCTAATCTGGGAGTAGCAACAGCCTAAATGATGCAGGAGATATAGTAGTGATCGGCGGTTGACTTCACAGCGAGATTTTCTCAACTGGTAGAACAACATTAGAGTCATAAATCCTGCCATTTTGGGTAAGAAGCAAGGGACCCAGAATCATATATCCAAGTCATCATCAGGGTCCTCATCTGAATCGGGCATCTCGTCATCTGAATCCCGAAAATAGATTATCTCCCCCCGGCGGCCTTCCTCTTTCTCAACACCAATCTGTTCAGTGTAACCTTTGCTCTCATCGAGAGATTTCCGACCATCATATATTTGAATGTTTTTGCCATTGCCTGTGAAACAAAAGATTAAGGTGACTGTAAAGATAAAAATCGAAGCCTTCACAGGCTTAACAAATTCAGAGAACCTCCCCTAATTCTATGAAGTTAAGTCGAATAAGGGAATGACAAAAATGAATCATTTATAAATTCAAGCTGAATCAGTACCTTGATGCTCAAATGGAAGGACCACTTTTGCTCGGTCATTTCGCTCCTTTTCAGATAACTGTAAATTGAACTGGACCTGGAAAGAAAGAACCTTTTTTCATATGAACATTCACAAATCATTTCTATTTCTTAGGTATTGTATGAGTATACTATTACTAGCTCATTAGAAAGAGCAACTTTATGAAATTGTGCCTAAGGAGTTGTATAATGATTTCTGAGCGAAAAAAACAATCAACCCACCTTAGGCACAAGGCTTTGAGCAGTTACTTCATCTGCCGTAGAAAAGGGTGTAAAATTGAGATTCGAATTCTCAACATAGAGCTCTTCAACCTAACATAAAAAAAATTCTTCATAGTTAAGTTGCCATAGAGATTGGAAGTGCTCAAATATCTAAATAAAACCATATAGGCATGTGAAACATGTATAGGAATACCACATAGGCTGCTATATAAGAGGATGGGAGAATACCATCATTCTAACACGCCCATTTCGACGTTTAACGTGCACACTGAATTTTCCTCTTCGCAAGTTATGTTCCATCAAGGAGAGGCTAACAGAATTTCCCCTCAGTCCATCCACTGGTTGAACCATTTGTTCTAAAGTAGCCTTCATAGACGACATGTACTCAAGAGCAGCAGTAGCCCGGCTCTCATGCAGATCCGAATGTAATAGCCAGAATAAGCTAGAAACTTGGCCTTGTAATAAAAAATAAAACACTTAGAAGATATCCATGTTGGATTTATGATCAAGCAATGGGGAATTAAAGAAGGCCATACAACAGCAAGAAACAATTTATCCAATTGCTTTTTTGAAACACTAATATCAATGCATTTCTCCATTGTTAGTTGTCTCCCTAAATCTGTTAGTGGAGACAAAACTACAACAACATATCATCATTCTATCATGATTAACAAAAAGGATCGCCTATGTGATTTTATGAGCCAATGCAACCAAATGATGCTGTCACAAATCATGAAGGATGAGTTCACACACTCCAAAATAGAGGTAAGACCACCTTTCACTTGCATAATGCCAGCAACTGCATCACACCCACCTAAGCCTCACCTGACAAATTAAGCTTTCTGATTCTAGTGAATTTTGATTTACCTGGAGTTACAGGGTTAAATTCAATTGTTCAAAATATGCTGTTATGGCATAGAAGTTTAAAGAGTATACGGAAGTTAGTATGAAATCAGTAACGGTGTTTTTTTAGCATGGTTTGATCATGACATATGAAAATCCGCCATCTTGGTTGACATTACATCTTAGAATCTTAGAGACAATAATATACGGCTGAGGATATTTCATTGAGCCAAATACTGAAATTTGTGAACAATTTACCGAACAAAGAAGATTGCTGGAGTTAAGTTCACAAGCAATGGTCTTTATGGACAATGCAGTTAACCCCTACGCATAAGCAGAGCAATAACATTTAGTAGGTAAATAGTTTATTACAAACCTATGCTTTTATGCCTATAAATATGCTCTAACTTGAAAAATTAACTTGGCATGCTATAAATGCAATGATTTAGGTAGGACACACAAAGATCAGTATAGATAAAATTGATTCTTCTAACTTGTTACAAGGAGCAAATTACATACCATGACTCCTAAGTTCGCTTAAGAGGGATGCAACTGATGAAACTGACGCATGTCTTAGCATCTCACTAACCTGAAAACAAGCAAGTGCAAAAACTCAAGCATAAGTTAGTGGGCAAATATCATGTAGATTAACTGATATTCTTAAATTTACACATGAGGAACCCTTCCACCCTACTTTTTTCTGCACCTTATCTTAAAGAGGCAAATAATTCCCAATGAATTAAATCAAGAAAATGCTCTGCTATTTATGTGAAACTCTTTTACCATTTAAGGGTAATCGCAGTGGTTGAATAATAAACCATTGCATTTTTCTGTCCCTTGATACATGTCGAAAGTTGGAATGCGTGCAACTTCAGCATTACAAAGGTGTTCCACATTTACGAATTCTCTCCTAAATTCTGATTAATTAAAATTACTGGACAAAGAACCAAATTACCGAGTCTATCGCAACCACAAACCTTCCTTTTCCATCTGCCGACAATTCTGCCAAACCAAAGCCAACACATTGTGTTATATCATCAACCAACTATTTATGTTACACCTCACAAAAACAGCAAATTAATAGCTATATAGTATGCATACCTTTTCCAAGTTGAAGAATCAATGACAATAACCCATCCAAGTCCTTAACATTTTTACACAATTTAACTGTCACTGAAGATCCAAGAGAGTCATTGGCAATGCTCCCATTATTCATGAGCTTGCTTTTCCAACCCAATGGGTCCGTATAACAGTCCAAAACCTTAAACCTATTTCAGTTCCAAACAAGGACAACACCATCACAATCAATAATTCATCGAATTTCCAAATTATAGATGCATCATGCATTCATATTTATATATACATGGAAAATCAAATCAAAATTCAAACCATGTACTTGTAGAGACGTCGTATCCTTTGCTCTTCAACAATTTTTCATAGTACAAAGGACTCCGCGACAATGCAACCAACACAATGCCACTGCCGAAACAGGGAAACGAGCAATTACACAATCTCAGCACGAAAAAAATTGCAAACTACACGCAGGTATATATATGTCTATAGGATTAAAAATGAATCAAATGGATGATTTGTAGCTTCGGAGTGACCTTGATAGAGATTTTTGGGAGTCAATGAAGGAGGAAAGCTGAGAGAGGATGTGATCGAAGACAAAGGAACCTAAAGAGCAGGTGATTGTGTCATTGATGGTGAGAGCGGGGGCATGCTCCCCTTCTAAGCCACCGTCTCGCAGCGTCCTGCAAATCCATTCTGCCATGTTCCGTCGCCGCGGAAGCCGGAGATAATGTGCTAAAATGGAAACTTAAACCCTGGTATTATAATTATTATTATTACTAATCACTAATCCGAAAACTAAAAAATGTGTAATCACTAATCCGAAAATAAACCAATGAATCAGTTATGTGTATTGGCCTTATCATCTAAAGAGGAAAAGTGGTTTAGATGGTGCTCTGAAATAGACCACAAATTCAACAACTTTCAAACAGTGAAGCTACAGCTTTCTTTACACTAGCTAGTCTCCCAAAATGATCAGAAGAAAAAAGAAGGCAAGGATAGGCTGGACCTTGTTACCATTAGTAAAAACTGTGATAAAACTGCACGCAATTTTTTGCCACTGTTTTCTTTGAAATCTACTTTCTCGTAGCATTAAGATTTAAGCTTGTCTTCAGATATGTTCAGTGAATTAAGTGTTGGTTCATTTTCATTATCAACTAGATATTTTTTAGAAATGAATGTTAGTGTTTATTCATCTTTGGTAAACTAAACTAAATAAATCATTCAATCTAGATTGACTTCCTTTCATATAAAATTAATCACGATTGGAAAAGAAAAGATTTGAAAAATATATCACAAGTATTTCAACAATAGAAAAGGAAAAACACACATACACACGCACATATACAATATCTTAGTGTTAATCGAAGGAGTAGCGTCTGCTTTTGTCCTTATTCTATACCCCACGGCCATCTTAGAGGTCAAACTTTGGTACTAAAAAAATTATAATAACAAATGGTCAATAATGAAATGTATATAATTTTATGAGCTATGGATAGCTTCATATTTGCTGCATCACTCAATTACATAAAGCAACAAGAGGATTCTGGCGACTTAAGCTGTTTTTATCCCAATTATCAAAGTGGAAAGTCGTATAAAAATCAAATTACACACAACAGCGTCCGACACCCAACCAAAATCAAAACCAGAAAATAGGAACTTACATCAATGAGCCATATACATAATCAAAAGATAGACAAACAACTATCATTCCAATTCTGAACTAAACAAATTTTCAGGAAAAAAAAGGATTAAATTAAAAAAGTATCGTTCTTTCAATGAAGCAATAGATTGTTCTATCAAGCAATTCATCAAATAGTTTCCAGGCATATATTCAATGATAAAGGAGGCAGCTAACTCACCTTATAAGCACGACGACGGCGGGCAGGGCACGGTGACTGACGGCCACAGCGTAAGAGGGTGAGGGCTCAGGGCAGCGGCAAGTTAAGATTCTGATAGAGAGAGAACAAGGTGATAGCAAGAGAATGAGGGTGAGGGGGGCAGGGAGTTCATATTCTGAGGCATATATCCGATGATAAAGAAGGCATTCAACTTACCTCTAGCAACGATCGGCATGCACTGATCCGGCGGCGGCGAGCTTCAACGGCGGCATCGAGAGGGTGGGGCGGCGGAGTTAGGGCGTGAGAAAGAGTGAGTTATGCACGTGAGAGAGAGTTAGGGATTGTAGCAGCGAGCTAGGGGCGGTGGCGAGGTTAATCGGCGACCACAGCGCCAGATAGTAAGGGCGGCGCGAGTTTAGATTTTCTGAGAGAGAGAACCACGCGACAGAACAAGGTCTGGTAGTTTTCTTTGTTAGTATTTCATTATTATTTTAATTTATTACTCCCTTCCCTCCGTCCCAATTCAAATAGGTCATATTTCCTTATTTATATAATGTCTTAGCTATTGCATGGTGCGCTTCCTCGCTAGGATGCCGACACGTCGCTTGACACTAAGTTCAGTACTATATGCTTTTTTATTGACCAAATCGGATTGTAACGTTAGAATACCACCAGTTTGCAAAGAAATCATCTTACGTTATACCACCTTTATGCATAGAGATTTGTAGATGTTCAGGATTTTGACACGTTTCCCTACTAAAAACCTAAGTCTGATATAGGGTTTTCAAAAATTCCTAGGAAACATTTCGACTGTAGATGATTTTGATTTGTAATCAGATTAATTTTCAGCCGTAGATTTTTGTTAACGTTAGCCAACATCCAATTTTGATGTATTATTCATTTTTTGACATTGTAATTTAATTTCCGGTGATTTCGCTTCACGCATAAGCGTCTTTCATTTATCCGTGGTCTCAATTTATTTATTAGAGTATTTGTTCGAATTAGATTGCTCTACATCGACAGTCATTTGATGTGTAAAGTGTTAAGCGTGAATGAATTTCTGTAGTTGTAAATAGGTAAACATTTACAGTTGTGATGTGATATTTATTGTTTGATACTTGTTATCGTTATTGTCATGGTTGTTAAATCCTATTTGTAATGGTAGGGTAACATGAGTGTCGAAGTTAATGTTATGTTATTGTGATGATAGTGGTAATTAATTTCTCATATTTATTTACTCCATCTGTCCCATAAGAGTGTGTCCTTATTTCTATTTTGGGATGTCCCACAAGAGTGTGCATTTGTCATTTTTGGACACTACTCCACCACTAACTCCTTATTTCTTACTCTTATTTTATAATAAAGTGAATCACTTTTTCAATTCTCAGTACATTCATCTAACATTTTATTAAAACTCGTGCAACCAAAAGTGATGCACACTCTTGTGGGACGGAGGGAGTAATTTTTAGATAAAAAAAATTCTATTATATGAACGACTGTTATGTTTTATCAATGAATCGAAGCTAGAATTGAAAGAAGTTTTTATGTTCATACACAGAAGCTCCTTAAAATGCTTAGTTTGTGTCCTTTATATTCATTGTGTTTATATCGTGAATGGTCGGTCATTTTTTTAATTATTGTTAAATTAACATTATATTTTGAATTCGGTGCAGATACATCTTATGTGGATTTAGGCTAAATGAGCTTCGATTTGAATATTTGTTGCGGAGTCGAAGGTGATGATGATAATATTAGTGGTAATGTTGGTAGTGACGACGTCCATAATAATAAGGCGGGATGTGAGCATGTGGAATCGGCTTATCAAATTTTGGACTTCACTTGTGTTGATCATGAACGTTATTACGAGGAAGATGTTGAAAAAGATGTAGATGGTGATGGTGGTGAAGACGTTGACGATGGTGAAGATGTTCACGATGAAGATGATTATATTCCTATGAATCATTATAACGATAATGGTCCCCAAGATGACATTGAAGAAAGTGAGTACTCTGTCCAAGTTTCGAAGAGTTGGTAAAAGATTTGTTAAATGTAGGATATCTTGTCGTTACTTTGGACGAAGTCCACGTATTGTACCGTGAGTATGCACGTTTAAGTGGGTTTTCGGTTATGAAAGGTACTCAAGGCTATTTCCTCGACACAAGGATTGTTCGTTATAAATTGTATCCGAATGATAAGCGGTCAAGGGATAGAGTGTCGATTTATAAAAACAGTCGTATCGTAGTAATTGTAAGGCGAAGTTGCGTGTTTGTAGGGAGGATGTTGATTCGCCATGGAAAGTTACTGTTTTTATGAAGCAGCACAACCATAAACTGCTCCACCCCAGTGACAGTTACCTGCTTCGTTCAGCCCGCTTATGTCTCAGTCCAAGAAGACTTTGCTTATAGCCTTGACGTCTAGTGGTATAGGTGTGAGTCGTGCTTACCGTTTTATGGAGACTGAATCGGGGAGTCGCGCAAATATTGGATTTCTACGAAAAGATGTCTATAATGAGTTGAATAGGGACCATAGAAAAATGAAAAAAGTTACTAACGGAGATACTAACAAGCTGATGGAATATCTGACTGAGAAATGGTTGAGTGACCCGTCATATTTGTTGGGAACTTAACGAAATATCCTAATCCTTGTTTTGATGATATCAAAATCAATAGGTTTCTTTTGTAATAGACTAGAACTACTTGAACTCAAGTGTTAGAGTTCTTTTTCTAGTTTAGTTGCTGTTCTGAAGTCTGAAAACTGAAGAACGAAGGACTGAAGACTGAAGACTGAAGTTGCCGACTGAAACATCAGTCGAATAATCAGTTTTGACTGATTACTTAATGCGTGCCACATGGAATCAGCGGACTGATACTAAAGTCAAGTATCAGTTAAACATTCTTCCTCGGACTGAACCTCCAACGTTCAAAGGAAGTCACACACTCCAGAAGGACAACCGCATTAAATGCAGAGATCTCAAGATCGTCCTTTCTCTGCAGAGGTCATTCCTCTTTGGTGATTACCTTTTCAGAGATGTCGCATCTCCTGCTCTTCAACATAGCCGTTCTCACCAAACAAGGAACCTCAAAGATTGAAGCCCAAGTTCAAATTACTCTCTAACGGAAGAAATCTTGAAGACCTTCTCCGCCAACGGATCTATTCAAAACTTCTCCTATAAATAGCGCTCGAGGATCACTTCAATCTTCACCGATTCAACGACATAAGCTGAAACGCTGCCAAAATTGTTTCTCAGCTAAAGCCCAAACTCTCCAAAGTTTGAATCGAAGAAGAGAATCCCAAAGCCAAAAACCAATCACTGCTAATTACATACATTCTCTTAGATCTTAGGCAAACATTGTTCATTCAAAGCCTAGGTCAAACTAATTGCAAAGAACTTGTTCTTTGAAGTTTAGTTGGCAAGTTTTCAAACCTCCCTTTAACCGACTGAATCGAGTGTTTGTGTTGCTAAGGAGTTCAGAAAGGTGTTCTGCCTCCGTGAGATCCTAGTGCCCAGTGCGTGCTAGGAGTGAGAAATCCAACAAGGTGTGTTGGTACTGAAGATTGGATCTTCGGTTGTTTCGGTTGTGTGCACCTGTAAGCACACGTTCAGGTTTGCAGTGCACCCGTAAGCACTTGCCCAGTGAAGTTGTTGGTCTGATCAACCGACCGTTGATGTAGGAAGTATTTTTTCGAACCACGTAAAAATCTCTGTGTTATTTACAGCTTTCAGTATTTACTTTCTTACTTGTGCTATTCTTTTCGTAAACTGAAAATTGATTAATAGCAAAGAGAAACCTAAAGACTAACAACGTGCTTAACTCACAGGCTATTGCGAAACAAAAGTTTTCCGTTGCGTGTGTTATCAGTATGACTGATGATCCATCTTCTGATAGTCAGTAAGATTCATAACATCTCCTTTTATCAAACTCGACTGAAGCCTTACGTGTATCAGTTAAGGTCTTTTGACTTAACTGATAACTCCTTACTGAAGAGTGTTCAGTATCAGTCGTCAACCCTGTTTTGGTCAAAACTCTTTTCAGTAAACATATGTTTGAGTTTGTGTTTGAAGTTTCGTTTTGATATCTTGTAAAGATCGAAAAATAGCCTATAGGTGTATTCCCCCCTCATACACCTATTCGAGACCCTTCGGACCTAACAATTGGTATCAGAGCAGGTTGTTCGCCAGAACAATTATGTTTTGATTAGCTTCTATCTGAACTAGATCCTTCAGAGGGTTATTTTCAACTCTTAAAATCTTTTCAAGATTTTTCTTAGTTTTGCATGCTCCGTGCTCTTCTCTCCGTTCCTGTGTGTTTCTTTGTCTTTACCTCATGAACAGGATCAAGAAAGACTCCTCCAGCGACTATATCAAAACATTCTTTCGAGGAGTTAACGGACTTGAGATTGGGCCATTGGATTCAGACATCAACGACAGACTTATATTTCCAGAAGAAAGCCAGAGTCCAACCCACTCACCCCCAGGAGAAACTTGCAAATATGATCAAGCTCGACAAGAGTATCAAGACCTAAGAATGAGATTTGAAAATCTCCTTAGGGAGCACAGGCAAATCATCAGAGAGATTCTCTATGTGCGAGATGCTCAAAGGAATGTCATGCGCTATATCTCAGACAAAGACGAAGCTGATAGAAGAAACGTTCAAGAGCGCAAAGTGATCAACATACTGAAACTTCTACAGTCTCAGAAGCAAGAACTTCTACCTCACCTTGAAGAAACAAAAATGAACTTCAAGAAAACGTCAGAAATATTTGAAGGAGTAACTTTTCACCAACTACAACAGATGTATAAGTCCATTGTCTATGAGCATATTTTTGTACTAAAAATCACATACAAACACAAGATCACAAACAAAACACATACGATCATATATTTTGGCAAAAAGCAGTGTTGTATATGTAATGTTGTCAAGCATTTTGGTAAACTTTATATGAATAAGGATTTTAAAAGGCTTTGGTTTGTTGTATGAATAATTGTGAATGCGAGGAACAGTTTAAAACATGTTGGAGAGATACGATTGACGAGCATTGCTTGGCCGAGAATAAATGGTTCACTAATATGTATAATATGTGGAAACAATGGTTAAATCGGTTATTAGCTTCTAGAGGATGCTGAAAACTTGGAGAACACGAGAACTTGAGGAGGATTTCCTTTGTCGTGGAATACCATGTATGTTTGTGCAACATACTAGTATTTTAATTCAGTTAGGTGATTTGTTTACTAGAAAGGTTTTCAAATCCTCTCAGTATGAAGTATTAAATTCAATATATGTGATTCTCAAACAAGAACCACTTGATATGAATGACGAATTGTTGAGTTTAAGGTTTTATCAAGAACATCGATAACAAGATATTGCGTTGTTAAGTTTTGAATCAACGTACTCAAATTGCGACTTGTTCATGTCACATCTTTAATTAATATTATCGATGTTTAATTAGTTATTTATCATTATAGGCATAATTAAAGTAATTACGCCATTATTATTATTACGGACGTTTGAGGTTTAAATTGATATTTGCTTTAAAATAAAAATAAAATAGAAAATAAAATTAGATGGCCCGAATGTAGAGAGCTCCATTGTGTGGAAGTTACTATTAAGTGGTGGAGACCACCTAAGAGCCCTTTTAAGGGGCTAACTACTGTGGTTGCTCTGATTGTTTCCACCTTTTCATAAAAATTGAAGTATTTTATTTTTTGGAAACTACCCCATATATTTTAAATTTCACTCACACTCAATATTTACAAAATATATAATCATTTAACACGTCAACTTTGGTGGATCATTTCTCCACTCAATTTTGGTGAACCTCATTCTACACATTATACACATCTCTCAACTATTTATTAAAATTCGTGCCCTCCAAATTAAATTACAATTTTCATGGATGGAGGGACTATTTTTTTTATTATTAATCTTAATGGATGCCGGAATTTATTAATAATATTTCAGTCAATACTTAAAACGTTGTGTTTTTATATACTTATAACATAAAAGCAACGTCGTATTGTTGTTATATTGGAAGCAATAGGGTTCTGAGAGCGTGATTTTATTTTAGAGAAAGAAAACAACGTCGTTTTGTATTATATAAATATTACAACATTTTAATTATCGATTCAAGTGTCGCATGATAAAATTTCGGCATCTACGTAGGTTAATTGTTACTGAAATTTTAATTTTGGCCAAATACTAAAATATTGATAGTCCATGTATCAATTGACCAAAAAATAATACTCCCTTCGTCCACCAAAAAATATTCTTTCTCATAATTTCACGAGTTTTAAGAAATTGGTTGAATATGTTGTAAGTGGAATAAAATTCTCACTTTTATTATATTGTTAAAGTAATTAGTTACTTGAGTGTTTAACCTTTAATTACTTATTAGTAAAATAGGATATAAAAATACAAGCATCTCTAAAGCTAAAGCATACTTTGCAGGTTTAACCTTAACAAGTGGGTGGGGTGTTTAATTGCCTTGGGTTAGTTTTAATTTAGTGGTAATATAGTGGATGTATTTAATTAGTTGGGGATGGGTTAAGTAGTTTTAATTAGGTTGGGTTCATTAATGACAAGTTTGGTAAAATAAGAGGTACTGTTCAGGGTTAAAATTAGAGAATCGTGTAGGTAAATTTATCAAAAATAAAATTGTTCTATTTTTTATGGACAAATCAAAATGAAAAAATTAATCATATTCTGATGGACGAAGAAAATATTGACTAAAATTAAAATTTAAGTATATTTTATGTACTTACAAACAAATACTCCCTCCATTCTATAACAAGTGTCATAGTTTGTATGTTAAATACAAGAAAACTAGGACATTTATTATGGAACGAATGTTACAGGGAGTAATCAATTTAGATTGAATTAGCGCTGAAAATTTATATATTTGAGAAGGACACATAGGGCTATATACGAACCTAGCCGAGCCGAATATCTCCAGGCTCGGGCTCGGTTCATGAAGATTTGGTTTGGCTCGAGTTCGGCTCGAGCTCGAATTCACGCCAAAAAATGAGCTCGAGCTCGGCTCGCTTATATAATACCAAGCTCGAGTTTGGTTCGAATTTGGCTCGTTAATTATTCTTTATCTCGAGCTCGAGCTCGGCTAGAATTTCAAGCTCGATTTCAAATTCAAGCTCGAATTCGAGCTCGGTTCGAATTATTTATATATTAATGTTTCATTAAAATAAAAAAAAATTATATTTGTTCATATATTACTAGACTGTTTATGAATCATAATTTATAATTTATTTTTAATAAATAGATAATTTATCAAGTTAGTAGTATTTTTTTTAAATTATGAGTATTATTTTTATTATTTAAAAAATATTTAACAAATAAAATTATTATTTGATGAACCTATTCACGAGCCTATTCGCGAACATATTCGTGAGCTTATTCGCAAACATATTCGCGAGCCTATTCACGAATAGGTTCGAGCCGAACATGTTCGCGAGCTCACGAGCCGAACATGCACAGGCTCGAGTTCAGGTCGATAATTTTATCGAGATTGGATTCGGGCTCGAGTTCGACTCGTTTAAAAAACGAACGAATTTCGAACGAGTTTTTTTGGAGCTGAGCCCTGAATAGTTCGCGAGTGGGTTGGTTCGTTTACACCCCTAAGGACACATGACATTTATTCAAATCCAAATTCCAACGCATTTGGGCGCTTGTGCCGAAATTCAATACTTACATCCACGTCTTGTAAGCCCAACAAATTAAGCCCAAAATCATCAAAAATTGGGTATGAGCGTGCAACTTTTTCTTTGAAACCATGGGCATGCAATTTTAGTTCACTTGACTTTACTGCAAAAAGAATAAAAAATGAACAAAATCGAACCGAAAAAATTGATAAGAACTCCATAGATTCGCAATTACTTTATTAAAATCATTCGGTGAAATCTCACCCGACCATTATTAAATTCCTAGGTCCGTCCCTGCTTATATGATCATATTTTTGACAAAAAAAGTATTTGCAATTACATCTCATTCACACACGGCACTTGCTTCATGCCTACTAAAATTCAAACCAAAAAATACCATGCACTCCAACACAAATTCCTCTGTTAATTACAAGGAATATCAAATCTTAACCCTTACAAAATTACTATAGTACTTGTGGTGGGGATCCAATTCAAGTAACAGCTTGAAGTCTATAAAAAAATAGTTCTAGATAAATATAATCGTCCGTTATAACACATTCAACAATTTATTTTCACCAAATCAAATCTATAGTAACGAAACAATTAAATATTTATGGATAAAATTCATGGTATATGCTTCAATAGTTTTGATTGCTACGCCATATTCTTGATGAGAAAAAGGGCATATTTAATTGATGGATGCGCACGGGATCTATGCGGATAGAGTATATAAGCATAAGCATCGGCTGAGTCGAGACGTGGGAGTTTCAAATGCGCACAAAAAAGAGGCGAAGCATCCGATACCGCTCTAAACACGTTTTTGCATTATTTGACACTAAAAAAGCGACGTTTTCTGGTGATAACGACTTCACGTTTGATCTCATCGAAATTCATATTGCTACATCACAGCTCACATGCATATACAAGTACCAAATTATTACAAATCATTTCTTTGATGTTAACCTTAGACCAATCCGCTTTTTATATATTTATATATATGTTGTAAATATTATCGAAATGTAAACTTCAACTGTAGAAATTGCATCGAACTATAATGTACTCCCTCCGTCCCATTAGAATGGGCGCATTTGTCTTTTTTGTTTGTCCCACTAGAATTGACACTTTTCTAAAATAGTATGCGGTCCCTACTTTCTCTACTCACATAAAATAAGTGGACCATACCTACTTTACACTCTTAACCCTTTATTCTTAATCTTCGTGCCCAATTCAAGAGTGCCAATTCTAGTGGGACGGATCGAGTATTTGATAAATAAGTCAAGTACCAAATAACTCATATGTAAGGTTGGCCACCAACTTATTAGACCACTCGATCTTGAAAATAATCCACGTCATCTTTTAAATTCTAATATATTAAAAAGTGTTATTGAGATTGACATCATTAAAGTTCAATTTATTCTTTTTATCCGTCTATATAAAATTTTATGCAATCTAAAAATATGATACTAATAACAATTTAAGGGGTGTTATAATAAAAATAATATTTAAAAATATGCTAACATGTAGTATTGAAATAATCCGTGTTCACAAATAATGAGCGATGCAATTGCTCGTACTATAATACTATATTAATAGTATTTTTACGGCACTAACAATGTTACTAGCTCGCAATAAAATAAAAGAACAGATAAGATAAATACTATATGGTGTGATTATTGGTGAATCAACTAACAACACTTAACTTAAATATTTATAAACTAAAGGAAAATAATGCAGAAGATCTTCAAAAACTGTTAAAGAAGAGGATATTTTATGTATATATGAAATAGCGTAAACTTTACAAATGTATTGATAGAACTATTTATAGAAGAATACAAAAAGGGTAAAAAAAAAAGGAGAATCTCTAGAAATTGATTTATTTTAGTCGATTTTAGTTAATTATTCATGAATTGGACGAGAGAGTCAGCGCTATGTATGATTTATTCCACATCAATTATGGCGAGAAGCATATTTTTTTGATAAAGTAAAAGTAATACTATATTTTTTTATAAAATTTATAAATTTAATGGATCTAGAAAATATAAATTTTTCGCTCTCTTTAAAATTCAAAGCTTAAAATTACATTCATTCATTAAAATAATATGTTTATCATAAATTTTTATTATTATAGAGTTAAAAATAATTATTCGTTCTCATTTTATTTAAAGGTTTTGAACCTTTCCCAAATACTATATTCACATGCGTGAGTCACATGAGTATTACTCTAATCTTCTTCATAAAACCTCTATATTATTAGCTAAAGAGTTTCTATATATATGAAGAAAAAAAAACATGAAAAAGACCTTATCCTATAAATTAATTTAAAAATATTGACTCAAGCAAGTTGGGTTGGCATGCAAGTAACCAGATGGGTCCCAAGAATTCTGACGTAGCCTTGGTTTGTGGAAACTGTCAAACGCCGTTACTGCTAAAACTTTGTCAACTCGCTGACGCTTTGCGCCACCGACCCACCGAGTCATCACCCGCCGTTTCCAATCTAACGATAACGCCAACAATATTTTGTTCCTCCGTCAGCTCCCTCTCTCTCTCTCTAGCCTTTCCCTCTCGATTCGGTTGTCTTCAAAAACCGCTCTCTTTTCTCCAATGGACTCAATCTCCTTTCGTCCTCTACAGTCTACTCAATTTCTTCTTCCTCCGATTCCACTTCATTTCTCTCTCTAGACTTTGACATTCCATTTCCATGGGGGCGGAAATTCCTGGAATTGTCAGGCTCAAGTGCTCTGTTAAGAACTATGACTGGGGAAAGCTCGGGGAAGAATCGGCGGTGGCGCGGCTGTATGCGAAGAACAGTGGGGAGGAGGTGGACGGAGGAGAGCCCTATGCTGAGTTCTGGATAGGAACTCACGAGTCAGGGCCGTCCTACGTCGTTGCAGCGGCGGAGGCGACTGGCGGAGTGAGGAATAGTGGTGTGGAGGGGAGGGACGGCTGTGATCGTAAGCAGGGGGATTTTGTTAGTCTGAAGGACTGGATTGAGAGGAATCCGAGTGTGCTAGGGGATAAGGTGTTGCAGAAGTGGGGACCTACTCTTCCTTTCCTGTTCAAGGTAATTTTTCAAAAATTTCTTCGGTTTTGCCGCTGTTTTTTTAGGAATTTACTGCGCGTATTTCTGAAGAAATTGATGTTAGGTGTCGTTGCTCCATTTTTCGATTCTATCGATGCTGTACCTAAGAACTGAATCAGATGCATTTTATACAATCCGTATACACACGTACCATGTATATGTGCAGATTGCAATGCAAATCTACGGCGGTGAACTACGCCACGTTCTTTATCTTATCCACTATTCTACGATCAATCGTACCCATGCTATGCCAATTTCAATTTAGCAGGCGTAACATCTATACAGCCAGTTCTGTTTGTATTTGATAGATTTGGAATTCGTCGTAATGCCTAGTGCTTTTTGAGAAAATTGAAAGTAACTGATGAGAAATTGAAACGAATTGTGAACTTTAATTAGGTACTTTCAGTGGAAAAGGCTCTGTCGATACAGGCTCATCCTGACAAGGATTTGGCTCCAATTCTGCACAAGCAGCAGCCAGGAGTGTACAAGGACGGTAATCACAAGCCGGAGATGGCTTTGGCACTCACTGAGTTTGAGGCGCTGTGTGGATTTGTTGGTCTTGAGGTAGTTTAACTAGCTCATCTCTGGTTTTATTAGATTAAGATAAGATTTTTCCTTTTTTTATTTGGAACTGGAAATCTTTCTAAACGTGTTCAAGAATACTTGTACAGCACCCTTACTTTGTCTGGAGTGGTTTAATGTTTTGGGGGTCTGCCCCTGGTGGCGATGTGGCGATTTCCAGTCTAGTTCAGGGCGTTTATGCCGTATTTCCCTTCATATTGTTTTTAAAGCCATTAATTAAGTGGTTTGAGTGGCTGTTCTGTTCTTTGTCTGACTTATGGTCTGATGATATTTCCTTTTTGGTTCTATGCAAGGTTTTCTCTAATTCTACTATACAAAATAGTTTCTGATTATGATTTGTTGAATGCTAGGTCGAACTATATATAGTGAAACTGATTGCTGAATCTGGATGGATTTTCTCCCCTGTGCACTTATTTATTCTTTCTTGGTTGCTTTGAGACTACCAGTAGCAACTTTCATGTGATGGGTTCCGCTCTGGAATAGATCAAGCATTATGTATTGTCAGCCGTAGCATCAGCTAAAATGGCTTATTTTTATGATCCATATTCACATCGCTTTTCTTGCATGAGATGACAATAACACAAAGGAACTAGAGAAAGAGATGAAATTTTTTGGTGTGAGATGCTCTGGCCTCTGGATAGAGGAGAGCCAGCAATAATGCCTCTGATAGTTGATAACAGAATTATATTTTGGCTTTAAAGCTAGTATTCAAGGAAATTATATGTGTAACTAGCAAATTTATTGACTTTGAATGATCTGAGTGGTACCACATTAGTTCCATATTAGGTATTTTGGCCTTACAGGAGTAGATTATTTGCCTAATGTTGGGGAACACAATTTTTGGCTCTCGCCTACTGTCGATTAATTTGTACAATCTGAAACACAACTAATCTGTGATGTATTACATTTTGAGGACATTTTTGAGTGCTAGAAAGAAACTGAGTTTCAGAATGAAGATGATTGAAGCTAGCAGAATACTACTAAGAATGGGTGACATCAGAATCTCAAAAGTTCAATGCATTTACTTTTTAGGCATTTCTCTTTGTTTTAGGAACTTAAGACTGTTGTTCGCTCTGTACCTGAGATGACTGAAGTGGTTGGTAATTCATGTGCGGTTCAAGTATTGAACACTAGTGAAGACGATGGGGAGAAGAAACTGAAAGAAGTCCTGCAATCCTTATTTACTGGTCTCATGTTGGCTAGCAAGACTGTGATATCTGAAATAATTCCCAAGTTGATAAGGCGGTTGAATCTAAAAGGCCAGGTATGTAATTTCTTTTTTTAATTGTTCACTGGTGTTTACTATATGCTTGAAATGCTGAGAAATCGCTTCTCAGCCTATAAGGTGGTCTCATGGTGTCCTTTACCCTCTTTTTCCCGTCAGTTTGCACAAGGGCAGCTTCTACTTAGTAGCTCAATTACAATTAGCATGCTGCTACAAAAAAACTTCGTTTTCTCTCTGTTGTTATCCACTTTAGCTAGCCAAATTTGGTAACCTTCTGATAAATACCTATGAACACAAAGAAGTTTTAATCCAACTAACAAGCAGAAGCATGGCTGTTAGCCAAGGAAACCTTACCTCTAAGGTTATCTATGATTTTTTAAGCAATTTGATATGATCAGCCATCATCTTATAGTCTTTGAAATACAGGATTTTATAAACCTTGCTGAGGCAGAAGCTTTGCTTCCTCTCTGACCATTGAATCCCTTTACTCTGTCCTTCAAGATCTTGAGCTATCTATCCAAAGTTTGGAAATGTTAAATGGCCCAGTTTTTAGATTTATTTCTTTTATCAATAAAATTAATATGATCACAGCTTATCTCAAGCAAACTTGAATAAACTAATTATATATGAGCCAGTTTATTGTGTTTAGATTGTAATGATATTATTTATTGTGCCAAAAAATTGCATAAATCAGAGAGTAATTTCTGACAGGTAATGGAGCTGACTGACAAGGAAGAGCTGGTTTTACGGCTAGAAAAGCAATACCCCGGTGACATTGGTGTGATAGCAGCCTTTTTGTTTAACTATGTGAAACTGAACCCGGGTGAAGCTTTATACTTGGCAGCAAATGAACCACATGCTTATATACAGGGTGAATGTGTAGAGTGCATGGCAACATCAGACAATGTTGTTCGTGCTGGTCTCACTCCTAAGAACAGGGACGTCCAAACTCTCTGTTCAATGCTGACATACAAACAGGTAATCTGATGATTAAAACGAGCCCTCTAAAGAGTTTTTGGGGATTATCTCCATTGCCAAATGTAAATAATTGTTCATCACAATGCATGCACGCTTTTGATTGTTAGTTAACCATGCTAGGACCTCAATTTTTTTTGCAGACTTTTCCAGAAATCCTCCCCGGAGTTCCCACAAATCCCTATACCGTGAAATATATCCCTCCATTCGATGAATTTGAGGTCGACTGTTATAATATTCCCGAGGAAGCATCTACTGTTATTCCAGCGGTTCCTGGTCCTTCTGTTTTTGTGGTGGTTGAAGGAGAAGGAAGCATGCACGCTGGTTCTTGTAAGGAGGTGATTGCCGAAGGTGATGTGCTGTTCGCACCTGCAAGCACTGACATCACTCTTGAAACTCTTTCAGCATCCATTGTGTATAGAGCTGGAGTTAACAGCAGGGTTTTGGACAAATCTGACAACTTCGCAGCAAAACTGGTGCTCTAGTAAACGGGCTCCTGTTTTTCCTATATGGATCTGTCACGTGTAAATTCACAACTAGTTATACATCACATATAGAATAAAGAGATATGAATTCAAGCGGAACGTGCCCATCTCGCCACCATTTTCTTAACTGGAATTTTTTTAGTTTTTCTAGTTAAAATAAGGCAAAAACTTGTGTAATGTAACACACAATCATCGCAGTACGTGCAATGAATGGTTGATGCTTCTACGTGATTCATCATATAAAATTGTTGACAAATTACATCTCTGATTATCAAGTCATTGCTCATCGAGGGTCAAAATCCAAATAATTGTAAGAGAGACTATCTAGACTAACAGGTAGAGAGTATCCGAGTGCCTCAAATTTCAAAAGAAGACATTTTCATAGTAAATGATAAATCTACTGAGAAACTCAAATGTAATGAAGAATTTGATTAACACAACCGTTAAAATGGTGAACACAAGTCCGAGCAAATTAATAACAAATCTTACTACGATTATAAACCCAAGATACAATAATATCCAGGTTCTAACAAATGTATAAATCAAAAGTTCAATTTAGGCAAAACTTCATTTAATAAAGAGCAGTAAAAACCGTAAACCCATGCAGCAAATGAATGCAATCCAAAAAAATTAACCAAAAGTGACATTATAACAAAGAGAAGAGAACCACTTAAACACTTGCTACAAAAATGAGTAGCATATACTAGCCATCCAAATTTCTCTTGGTCAAAACTTCAAACAGCTCATAATTAATCCATTAAAAGTAGGAACTAGAAAGTAAATCTAGAAACAGTAGGTTTTCAGGCCTCCAATGTCGGGAACTCAAAGACAACATCTTTCCCAGAAAGCTTCCTGTATACCCCAGCAAAAGTCTCCAGCTTTGTCTCAGTATCGTTCCTTGCCTTAGGATCCAAGAACACCTGCATTAGAGAGAAAAAGATGAATACATATTCATGCAAGGTTAGTAGAGATAATTCAAGACAAAGCAAGAAGCAATGACCTTCATAATCTTTGATCCATCAAGCCTGTATCTGATACGTTTTCCAACGATCTCAGCAGGATACACAACATCCTCGAGCACAGCTTCATGCACTGAAGTGAGGGTGCGGGATCGAGGCCTTTGGACAGCAGAACCCTTCTTGGGTGGGCGCACTATCCTTCTGGTAGCAATTACAACGACTTCCTGCAATATACATTCAATACAAGGATGAGCAAGCAAAACAATACAACCTCTATATAAGATGCTTGAAGCAGCAAACACCAATTAATTGAAGTACAAAGACATCAAATACAACAGTTGTAATAAATTGGAGGACAGTGCAAGCCACGAACCCCTCCACCAACAAAAAAAAAGCTTCTTCTTAGACAAACAAATAAAACAAGAATAAGAACTAAAAATTTCTGAGTAAACAACACAATTGTATACCTTTCCACTGAACTTCTTCTCAAGCTCTCTCACCAGCCTAGGGTGAATCTTGCGGAAAGCTTTCCTCAGTCGGTAGGGGACGTGGATCACAACAGCCTTCTTACCTCCAGCAACATCAATTTGGCTGCAATAAATTAGAATATCTATTATTGTCAAACTCAGACAGCACTAGGACATATAAATACAGCTAAACTTACACTGCAGAGTTAATATAGAGGTCTTTCAAGTCACTCTTAATGTCTTGGTTGGTATTTTCCAAATCAAACAAAGCCTGTAGATACATTCAAAGGTTAGAAGTCACAATTAAGTTATATTTTTAATGATTTTTTTATTGTGCATCAAAACAAGTCATATAGAAGGAATATTGCGAGGACCTGAGCAACATTCTCCTCAAATTCAGAGGGTTCAGCATCCCTGTCTTTGTGAATTTTTTGCAATGCAGTATACATATTGACCCTCTGCAGAAGGGAGCACAATACTAAGTCAATTCCAATATAGTACGGAAATTATAGTAAAGAGAAGATTACCAATATGCAGATAAAAACCAGTGAGTAAGTGACCATAGAACTATTGGTAATGTGCACAAAAAAACTTTTGGTTCACTTACAGAAGACCTATAGCGCCTTAACCACATTTGAACACAATAAAATCTATATTAATTTATTGCTCCAAAAGACAAAATCCATAGCTGCTTTTATAATAAAAAATTATCTTCTTCCTTTTTAATTAGGTATGGCCTCCACAATTAATTCGTCAAGTTAGCTAATTTCTAGGAACTGAACAATTGCAATATCAAAGGTTTCTAGTTTCTGTTCAATTTTCTTTTAACCTATCTAGAAAAAGTATATAATCATCTATAAATTCAAATAAGCTTGCATCTCATCATCCAGTAGTAATACTACATGATAGAAGCACCAGAAAACAGGTAAGCATCTCGATATACACAGTACCAATACATAATCTCATCCAAACAACTACTCTTGAAATTCGTTAATCGAGATCCCCATCTAACAACAACGACATTTAACAATTATAAGACAAAATTCACATAAACAACCAGCAAAACTGAAACCGCAGTTAAATTCAAACATTTACAATTGAGATATAGCCGAGTTAGAATCAATATAGTCTGTAAATGTACCTCGGTTGAGCGCGACAGAGGAGAAAGCTTTGGCGCCGGAGTTAGAAATTACAGAGAGTAACGAAGAGAAGGATGTGGTTGGCGCATGAGAGAGTATATATTAGACCTAAAACCCTAAAAATTGGGCCTCAATCCAATGTGAGCGTTCTTGGGCCGTAAATTGTCAGCCCAAGTGGGTTAGGCCCGAATATCTGTTAACCCATTAAAAAGCCCACGCATCCTTCCGGGAAAAAAAAAAAAATCTAAAATACAAAAAGAAGTGAAATTCAACTCCGGGTTTCAACTTTCAAGCACTTTGCTTCGGAGCAAACCCAAAATTTCCTTTTCCATTTGATTCTCCATTTCCTCTCCAATCCACATTTACCCGCTCAATTTTGTAGATCAAACAAGTTGCATATTTTTCCACTGTTTCTAAATTCAAGGACGGAAAACAAAAGATAAAAAGTGAGAGAGAAAAATGATGTCCCCAAATCATATACCGGAAAATCGTAGCCCTTCTCGGCCGGCTACTTTCAGGTCAGTAACCTGTACATCGTATGCATTCCACATTAATCTGTTAATTTCATTTTGAACTACTTTGTTTTTCTCAATTTTCCCCGTCGAGTAGCTTAATTTCTGGAGCTAATTGAAATTGCACACTTTCAGTTCGCATTGTGTGTGCTTATGTGTTTTTTTTTCTTCAGATTGAAGTGTTAAAGGCACGAAAACTGAAAATTTGCTCGTCTGAGAACAAGAAGAGTTGATTAGAAAATAGGAACCTAGTTTTTGTTTTAGAGAAATTGGTCATTGTATAGATGAATGCGTGGAATGTGTTGACCTACTTATTGTGGAGGATCAAATAGTGAAGTGAGCCTCCACAGAGAAGGAATGTTTTCTCCTTTTCTAAAAGAAGAATGTCTTATTGTAACATATAGAGTCTATATCATGTCTAACATGGAATAGAGAGAAGGTACAGGACAGTGCATAAAAGTTGAAATGCGTAAATGCATCCACACAGACTCTTTTTTTGAGTCATTGCCAATAATGAAGTGAGTATAAATATATGAGTGGTTGCAAATTTGGATAAATATGTCATAAAATTCAGATGGTCACTTCCTGTTTCTCATGTTCTTGATCTGATATTGTTATTTGAATGTAGGCAAACTCCCTTGCAGGTCATCCATGTCTTTGGTAACTTTATGAGAATTTGGTCGATCTACTCTGTGTACCACTATTTGTCTCAAACAGGGGCTTCAGTTGTTTTGTTTATATTCAGCTGTCTTGTTCCATCGTCCATTCTATTTTTACTTATGCAAAAACCTTGGAAGGGCAGACCGCTTTCTAATACTCAGGTTATCATGAAACCCACTGGCTCCTTGTATTCTTCTTCCTTGCTTATTTATGCTTAAATTCGATGTGAATGTCTTTGCTTATGTCTTTAGCATTCTTCTTTTAGGTAGTGCCTTCTGTGATAAATGGTGGTATAACTGCTCTATATTTCATCTTGTGGGGAAAGGGGCTTCGATCTTGTGGTCCTCTCAGGTGAACTTTCAAACTTAATTTGTATACAGCTACTCCTACTTGAACTTGTTTATCCTGCTTGCACTTCAAAAGAGGATGGATCACAGCTACTGGAAAAGAATCCTCAGTTAAGCTGGTTACTAGGTCTAATTTATGTGAACTTCACAGTGGCATTTGTCTGTATGGCAATTTACAAAATGGTGTGGTTCTTGATCTTAAGAAGAGTGGAATTACATAGTCCATGATGATACATTTGAATAAAACTCAAAGGACTGTCATTTAGTCATTTTATATGGAATGAAGTGTTTTCTTCTTGAGCTTGGTGTAGCCCTTAACTGTTCCAACAATGAAAATTTGTATCTGCTTGCAAGGCTCATGAGTCATGACAAGATTTAGCTGTATCAACCCTTACTTTTCAAAGGTCAAACCAAATTACACATGTCGCTTGCCTATTGCTCCATGAAAGAAATTCTTATTACGTCAGGATCATATTGGCGGAGTATTCTGGTGCTGTTCTTGGAGTGTTATCTGCAGTCTTGTATGGGAGGAGAGACCGTGTTTGGAAAAAGGTATTGCTTCAATAGGCATCCCAATTTGTAGATGCAAAGCTTGTAATCTGCGTCTTATTTTATGTGTACTTATCAGGACTTTGTTAGCCTATTACTGTTCAATTTTGCTCATCTAAGTGAAGGTGTGAGGTAGTGAGATTTCCTGGTAGACATATTGAAGCTTCAAAGAACTTGATTGATTAACTTCATAATTGTGGTCAAAATGTCGTATCACGTATGAATGGCAAATGCATTGTCAAATAGCCTGACATCAGTCTAGATATCAAGGCATAATATGAACATGCGTTCGCTCTTGGAAAACATGTCTCATAATCTGTTTACTTTTCTCTTGACCTGCTATGTTAAGTAGTTATTTTTTATTCTTTATCAGGTTGGGGGCCTCCTTGCAATGTTAGCATCTTTCTACTTTTTGTCTCAAGGATGGGCCATGGCTTCACAATCTCCTCTTTATATCCTTTCAAGGCTGAACTATTGTTAATTATAAATATATCCCATGCTACTGAAATAAGTGGTGTTTAGGTCTTCCCTTCAAACACATTCTATCCATGTATGATTATTTGGCTTTTGATCAACTTAACTCAAAACTACCATTTAGTGAGAATGAAGATGCAGACATCCAGTCTGATGAAGTTTTGGGTGTTAAAGAGATGCTAATTCCTGTATTTGCTGGAATTTTATCAGCATTAAGGAGAGTGATTGCAAGACGTGTCTCACTTAAGGTATCAACTTCCTTTGGCTGTATACTTTTTGGATATCATTTCCTAATGCCTCTGCTAAACTTACACACATTTCGAATAAACAAACTAAAATTGACATCTAAATGTTTGCATTTTATCATTGCAGAATCAACTTAAAAGACGGCTCAATGCCATAACCATTGCTTCTGCCACCTGTTTTCTATTTCCTGTCGCCATGTGGGACATGATCATTGTGAGTTTCACTCTTTTTGTTTTCTTAGCTTAATATATATCCTGGTCTTCTGTTTGTTGCCCTTATATTGTAAGTTGTAACATTTTGCCCTAGGATGTGGACCACGGCCTGATATATACTGATACCTGGTTTCCCAATTGTGTTTTGAACTTGTCAGGGATCTACTAGTGTGGAATTGCCATTTTCTATGTGGGCATTTTCAAGCTTTGTCCTTTTTGGAATTATCTTGATATTTTATGTGGACAGTATTGCAGAAGAGAGGTACTTTCCTGTCTTTGTATGCAATCTAAGTAGGCTCTGCTTCTTATGGATATTTATACCTTTTAATTTGTTTTCATGTTCTAGTTTTATTTATATCAAGAGTAACACATAATTGAATAGTTACTTTCGATCTACTTTCCATAAAAATCTGGCTCAAATTTTTGGTTATTAGTTTCTTGTGGCCACTTATCATTAGCTTACTAAATCGTAACATGCTGATGAATTCACAATCGGTGTGTTTTGTACTTGTACACTACATCCTGGTGGTAGTGTCAAATCCGAAGTGTTTCATTATTTCTCTTGGAATGAGATATTGTAGCCAATTTGTAGTGATTCACTGTATATTAATGGTGAGTACAACTTGCAGATTGAATATGGTGTTCTCATCTCCAAGACATTTGATGGTTGCTGGAGGATGCATCATTGTGATGGATGTTGTGTACAAAATGGATTTCTGTTTGCCTGGCTTTTTACTTTGTGCTGCCATTTTGGGCTTTGGTACGAATCAGGCTTTTTCGCTTTATTGTTTTCATTATAAAGAATACACTTCATGGACTATGGTTTGCATTGATAGTAGGCCTACTTCCCTTTTTTTGGTGTGGGGGGGGGGGGGTGAAACAACAAATAATTTTAGAGATTGCGTGAGGGTGGATGACAGGCATTAACCAAACTACCACGAGACCAACACATGGACATGCCTATTTCCCAATTTATTGTTGGAATAGTGCACTTCATGTCAGTTCTGATTATACTGTCGTAAGTAATTCTGTCGGGCATTCACTTTTCAAAATTCAAATCAGTCATCTGATGGATATTAAGGTTTGTTGTTTGCTTTAGCTAGGAAAAGTTTACCAAAATAGTCTGTTTGTTGCAAATTGTATGTGGACTGTCAGTGAATCCATTTTTATTTCTTTTTCAACTCTTTCTTAGTATATTTATTACATTAATCTTCCGCTTGCCCCTTTTCATGTTAATAGGGTAGTGTTTATTGGTCCATGGGTTTTTTTTTTTATCTCCATGAGCACCTGTAAATGGGTTCTGAATAAAGCATTTTGATTTGCAGGGATACACGAAGCGACTTCTTTGGATCGTATCAGAAAAGATTCATTGCAAAGTTCAGTTATATCAGATGGAGCATATGAGGACCAAGTTCAGATGTCAGCACTTCCAACTTAATGTAAGGACAGCTCCACATTTTCGTACTTGTGACATCATGTTCACGGCATATCGTGCATCTATACATGTTAAAATTTTGTTAGTTTGATTGGGATGAGGGAGCTTTTGTTTATAGAAGTTGACTCTAAATATGAGAATCACCACACTAGCTATAGCTGCAATTATGACCTTCTGCCGATAGAGAAAATCATGCTGAAGTATGACATTAGAAGTGAATTTCTAGTAAACTTGTTTGAGTAGGATTCTTCACTGTGAGGGTAACATCCTGTCTTGAAAAAATTGTGATCTTAATTCAACTAATCATCCTAGGCCTTGGTGTCAAAAGAACATTAACAAACTAAGATTCTCATGTTTTCTTTGCATGTTGAGCTTATCTGATTTGCCATTTGTAAACCTTTACGTGCAACAGACCAGATGTGGACAACTGCTGAGGCAATACATGGGATGATTACATGTTATTCTGACTGCAATAATCAAAATTTGCAGTATCTGGCTCAAATTTTGCAAATAGAGCCTTTGTGGCCACAAGGATCATTCTGCTGATGGAGTAAGATGGGATTACAAATATGCTAGGAAGCATGTTAGGTTTACGGTTGAAGATATTGGTTACGGTGCATATGAAGCCACCACAATCGTCTTTGGTCTTTTCAGTTTGAGGCTATTTTTCTCTGAAAAGAATCTGTAAAGACCAATGCTGCGGCTGCATATATTCCAGATCAAACAATTTCATAATTCTGCAGTGCTATCTTGATATTGGTTGTTCTACATCGTTTTTTGTTATGGTAATAGAATCATGTTCAGTTGCTTCTGTATTTCTGTCATTCTTACTCTAAATACCTGCTCTGAGTTGATTACATCTTTACAGAAAACAGCTAAGGTTGTGCTGAACTTTATGCTAGCTACAATCCCAGGTCAGGTCTGGGGATGTAAGTCGGCTTGATCACGAATATTATGAATTTGCCTATCATGAAACATCAGTTTTTGGGGCAAAATGGAAGTTGATATTAGATAAAAATGGAAACAGTTTGTGAATGCTGTTTAGGATGTCTTGCAGATGCTCTCTTATCAATATTGGCGTTAAGTTTCCATTTAATCGGCCGATTTTGCTGAGTGATTGATGGGTTTGATCATTTGTATGAATTCTTAAGCAGATACTATCAACAATGATAGAACTAGAATAGATTTGGTTAACCTTTGAATAAAAACTCACATGACGATCTAAAGATGTAATAGAAAGCAGAATGCCATTGTCTCCAGATACATACAGTACCATGACTGAATGGATTTATGAAAACTAAACTTCTTGGTTGCTCAACGAATTCCATGCTCTGTTTTCTCGCTGCCACCGCTCACTGCTTTGGTGATGAAATGTGTAAGAATTCCGATGGGACAAAACAGCAGGCACAGAGAGACCGAATGCCGGGTTTCCACATTGTCTTGCAGTCCGTCAAAATAAACCTGCCTGTTTCAATATAAATCGACTGTGGGATCAGTGTTTGTGTTTGTGTTTGTGGTTGTGGTTGTGTTTTAGAGAGAGAGAGAGACCTTGCAGCAAAGAGATCGACAGCTAACAAATGAATCCAAGCAGAAGCGAGTGTCATCTCACTGGAGAACATCTTAGCAATGCCTGGTAGCTGAAACATTTTGAGTGAATATTTTGTAGGAGTTGAATTGAAAGTAGTTAAAAACACACCTCCGGTAGCCAGTATTTACTCGCAAACATGAAGCGGATGGTGTCAGGCGTCCACGACAGATAGAGTAGATAAGCATACAACATCCCAAGAACAATATAGGGTATGCTGCTTCCCACTATTTTCTTGGTCTGCACAACATAGATTCACTCAAGTTTGATACTAGGAGCTCATGAAAGAAACAAAAATGAGATTCTTACAAACTCAGCTTGAGGCGCCGCAACCATGAAGGTGTAACATGGAAGCACAGCAACTGTGCCCCATGTAAAAGCACTAGCAGCAATCTGAGAATTTGCAAGCCCTGCAATTCATATTTTCTTTCAAAATTGGAATACCCAAATAGCTAGGGTAAATGCTAAAGGAGACCAAGCAAGTCAGAACCATTACACGAAGCACATACGACAGAGCCGTTTCTGCTTTTTCCAGGATTTGGTCTTGAGCCCCCAACAAAATTCAACCTCCAACATTGGTTCAGACCCATTTTCGAGCTTCCGAGAGAAAGCTTGCATCTTTGGCTCATTCGGGTGCTACATGAGTTGGTAGAGGGCGATCTTGTGTGAATATCAATCTACAAGATGATGCACAAATGGAACTGTAAGAATCTAGTGTAGAAAGCCTTGCACCAACTCATGAAAAAAAGTTGTTCAAATTCCCTGATGAATTCTCGCGTAAAATGCTCAAAACATTCAAACTAGTCGTCCCTAGAAACACATTTACTACTACTAACAAAGCAAATCTTAAACGGCAAATGCAAAATCTTTGCTCCAAAATCATGTTTAATGGAACACTAAAAGCTAGAAAGCATCGCAATAACATACCAACAAAAACAGAACCAATGCAAGAATTCAAGATTGACAAAACACACAGAAACAGTCGAAGCATACCCGGAGAGGAGAAACGCAGAGTGGAGTGCGGAGAAAACAAGAAGACAATGCCATTTTCTCAGAAGAAGACAAGAAAAACCCACAAAAAAAAAATCCTTTAGAAAAGAAGGGAATCTCGCTTCATTTGCTGAGGCAAGAAGAAAAGGGTCCGAATATATAATGGGAGAACACAAGAGAAAAAGTTTGAGGCTCCCATTTTGAGAGGCGAAGGCGCCATGTGGCTGGATGCATAACTGGAGATGCCCACTCACAATTCACAAATGTTTTCTGTGAATAATTGGGGAAAAAAAGGTCGGAGAGTAGTAAAAGTTTTGAAGGCAATCAAATCCAGAGAGACAATGTTATTGGATACAAGGCTGTTGTCCCTCGCATTTTTGCCTAACTTATTTATCCAGAATTTCTTCCTATGCGCTCGGGCCACGTGTAATTCAGCACGTGGCGACCATGCTTGAATTGATAGTGGAGATTATCTTATTTTTCCTTTTTCTATTACAAATTTATGTCATTCTGATTCTAGTGTTTTGCCTCGTTGGGAATAGTTCCCTAGGCTAGTACTACTCCTCCATCTTTGAAAAATTAATTTAATGACCAAGTAACACGATTTTTGATAAAGATAGTTGAATCTATTGTAATTAAGAAAGGGTTCTTTTTAGGGATAGATAATTGAATTTATTGTAATTAAGAAAGGGTTCTTTTTAGGGACAGTGATTTAGTGAATAATGAGGATAAAAGTAGTGATAGAATATATAAATATAAATTTATATATTGGGAGTAATATGTTGCAAATTAATTTTTATAAATGGAATGAAATAATTTTTTATGTACACTTTAAAATGATAAAGATTATTTTTCTAGGACGTATGAAGAATTGTTTTATTCGTTATCTTTAATTCGTAATTATTTGTTGATGAAATACGAATTTGGGTTCTATATATTTAGCAATTTAATTTTCCCCCTATTCGGCTACTCCAAAAGAAAAAAGGTTTTAAAGTGTGATTCCCTTTGCTACAAATGGATTGAATAGTAATTTTAATTTTGTAGCTTATTGTATCAATTTAATATATCGCATATATACCGAAACCCTTGATGGCCACAATCATTAATTATTAATTAATTGTGGTTTAGTTGTATGGATTAATGTTGAGTTCGAGGGTTTTTTAGGACAGTAACTTAGATTGATTTGAAAATTAGAACAATAACTTTCGAACTTGTAAAAATAGGACACTAATTTTTTTTAGAGCAAAATATGACACTAATTAATAAGTGTTGCATCCGCAGGACATTTTTCTGCCAATTATCTGTCGAGAAATGTCCTATTTTTATGACGCTTATTAATTAGTGTCTTATTTTACTCTAAAAAAAATAGTGTCCTATTTTTACAAGTCCGAAAATTTTTATCCTAATTTTTAAATTAACATAAGTTATTATCCTAAAAAATCCCTTGACTCGATTAATGTTCAGTGGAATTTAATCATGGGCCTCATGGCTGATTCACGTTCATTATTTAATACCACTATATTAATGTGTAGATGTCTTACAAATTACAATACGCTTAGCCGCCTGAACTTTAACTTTTCATTTTAATATCGTTTAATTAAAGTCTGCATTTACACCATTAGTATCATGTATATTTATTTACTAGGAGCAAAATAATATATATATATATATATATATATATATATATATATATATATAAAATTTAGACAAATATACTCATAATTTATAAAGTACTATATTAATTCTACTCTATTCATCCAAGAAACACATCTTCTTAGTTTATTTTTAGAAATAATTTTACTATCACTCTTATAATTTTCATATATTATCATTAATGAACCCACCGCTTTTTATTTTTAATTGGTCATTAATTACTATTATTATTATTTTTAATTTGTAGGACATATTTTTTCACTCATCAAATATACAATTAACTTTTCTTAAAATTCATATCTATTCTCATTAGAAAGATTTTTCGTGAACGGAGTGAATATTTGTTATGACTATTTTGTTTTTATATCAATTCAAATTTAGATTATACTTTAATACTTTGATTTTTGGTTTATTAATAGAAGTATAATTTATAAAAAAAAAATAATTGAAAAGGTAATGGCCTCACCATCGCCACCATTGGCCGACGAGCACTACGCCACTGACAACCAATATCAATGCACAAGAAGGAAGGACGATGCAGTGTCACCCTCCGTCTCATTTCAATGGATCACTTCCTAAATTGAAGTCAATACATAATCAATATCCTCACACACTCACTATTTGCAACATATATGTCATTGTGACACATAATTATCTTTCTTTCTATTTAAAAAAGAATATCTCAATTTCTCTCTCCTATCTTTTTAATAAATACATCTTCAAAAAAAGTTAGTTTCTCTATCATATTTTATTATAAATTATTCGTTTATTAATATTCGTGTCTAGGCCTAGCGTGTGGTCATTGGAATTGAGACCGAAAGAGTATGTATTTTGATTTAAATGGGTATATTTTGTCTTTTGATTTTGAAAGTGGGAAAATTATCATTAACCCTATTTATTTATTACATTATTAGTTTTTATAAAGAGAACATGATCTTTTTTTTTTTCAATTATTTATTTTGTAAAATTGGACTTCTCGTGGATAAAATGTACGGTTGGTCGCAAATATATTGCAACGTACCGTCACGCATTCAGCAGGAGATAACAACAAATATCAATTGAATTGCACCAACAATTCCATACTACCAAGCAATACAACTTTGAAAATAACTAGATCTTTTGCTATTCGTGTAATGTACAAAAATATTTATATTTTTAAAAATTTAAATTTATATATAGATGATGTACAAAAAGAACATAAATTATATGAATGGTGTAATCGTGAAAAGAATCTAAAATTATGAATTTTCAAATTTCACAATTATATATATATAATTATGATTTTGATTACTCTATAATTTACAAAATTACTATCCAAATCAATTTGAAATTAATTTTCAAATTGAAAGTTACCTTTTTAATATTAATATTATATAGAGAATAGAAAAGTATTGAAATCCAATTTAAGAGTTAAGTATAAATTGATTTAGACAACTAGAATCTAGAATGAAGCATTGGAGATTTGTTGGTGTAATCCAAAATCAGAACAACACAAAGAAAAAAAATCTGAGCTTTTTTTTTTTTTTTTTGACTTGGGGAGTTGGGCATGAAAACTTAACTATATCCATTTTATCAAAAATATCCTGAAATTTTCAAAATGTTCTCTAAACCCTCAAATTATCAGGTTTTTATCAAATGTATCTCGTATCTATTTTTCGGTTACCAGAAACGTGATGTGGCTCGCTGGATGCCACAATGTAATTTATATTATACTCCCTTCGTCCGCGATATCGTTTCCACATTGTGGACGGCGTGGGTTTTAAGAAAAGTGGTGGATAGTAGTGGATATGTAGTGAGTGGAGTTTGGGTCCCACAATTGTTGTGAGTGGAAGTTTGTGGACCCTACTTCTATAAATGGAAGTGGAAACGATATCGCGGACGGACCGAAATGGCAAATGTGGAAACGATATTGCGGACGGAGGGTATTTTTTTTAAATGACATGGAAAAAACGACTTTGATTCGTACCATATTCTATCGTGTTTATCCATAATTTTAGGTTATTTGCGTGAATTTCAAACACAATATGAGTGAATTTTAAATTTCAAAGTGATTTTTTAAAAAATAATATGGTACGAAACGACGTCGTTTTTGCTATTGCATTTTAAAAAAATAAAATTTAAATTACATTATTGCATCCGGCGAGCCACATCACGTTTTTGGTGACTGAAAAATAAATACGGAATATATTTGATAAAAACCTGATATTTTAAGAGTTTAGATAATATTTTGAAAATTTCAGGGTATTTTTGATAAAACGAATATTATTTAGGGGTTTCCATGATATTTACCCTTTTAAAAATGAAATGTTATATCCCACGAGACCAGCACCATTATATGGGCTTATTACACGCGTACATACAATGAAACCTAACCTCAAAACACACATTAGAAATTTAGAATAGCATATTTGGATTTCAGACCCACCAAAAAATCTGGAACCTTCTGTTTCCTATTTGGTATGCTGTCGTTCTAACAAGATTACACGCAGCTAAAAAAAAAGAGAGAGAGAGAGAGAGAAGAAAATGATCTTTATTTAATCCTGGCTTGCAAAGGAAACTTTTCAAAGTAAAAAAGATACAAGAAATTGTGTGGAGTTATGATTGGTGCAACAGCAAAACTTAAACGCCACTATATGTTTGAAAGCAAGCTGGCATCGAACAACATCAATCACCTGTAAAAATCTGTATAGCAACACTCGAGAGATGGAAATGCACCTAACACACTAATAAATCACGTTTTTTTTTGGTAAATGCAATAAAGAATCTGTATACATTTGAAAATATCTGATAGTTCTGGCAAAATCATTTACTTTTCTGCAGTAGTTGTTTCTGAGAATCCTAGTTTCAAGTACCTTAAACGAGTACCTCAATGCTGCTCCGGCACGAATATTTAGCTGGAGCGCGATTGGAGTGCGTGTTTAGCAGTGGTTGTCGAGCCAATAAATGATATCGTTAAAGACTTTGAGTATGACGTGATCGGGTTCTCCCTCGAGCAGAGAGTGGAAGGCGTGGTCGTACAGGTTGAGCGCCTTGTCTTGGCTCCGGGCTCTCTCGTATAATGCATTGCTCACCGATGGATCCGTCACTCTGTCGTCCTTCCCGTGCAGGATCAGCAACGCCAGAGACACCTGTAGTTTGACGAGGTTTATCCAACATCAACCCATTGATTTCACGATACGTGGCAATTGGACCCATCATTTTGCACGGAAAATGGGAAAAGTTGTGCAAAATGATGGCTCCAACTGCTACGTGTAGTAAATCCATTCAATGGATTGGTGTAGTACACGTGCATTTTGAATAGAATTTCTCAAGTTTAAGGAGAAATATTTTTCAAAGGCATGTATGTAGCTAGGCACAACCATTTTTAACAACTTTTCCTATTCATTGTGCAACACGTGACGGTTGGACCCATCATTTTTAACAACTTTCCATTTTTCCATAGAAAACGGTGGGTCCTACTGCGAAGTGTCGCACAATCAATGGGTTAGTGTAGTGAATGTACATGTGAAGGAGATAGTTGTGTGTAAGATATAACAATCATAATCGAATAATTAATGGTTGGAGAGTATCTAGTGAGGCAATTGAGAGGGAAAATACCTTTTCGAGTTGCTGCTCGATCGCTTGGGTTGTCCGCAGCAACTCCACGGCTGTTCTTAACCGAGGCTTATGCTTGTAAGCAACCACATTGTAGGCAGTCTGAGTGGAGGCAAATGTTAGATAAACCTACTCGTCACAATCATCATTAACACGCTCTGAGCTATAACCTGTTGTCGCTTCTCCACTTCTCTGAACGCCAACTCGGCTAAATCCTTTTGTGGAACAAGCTTTTGTTTTGGAAGTAATTTCGCTATTCCAATTAGGATTTGAGCCACCGGCCATGGGGGAACCATTTCATCTGCTATCTAGATAGACACATTTCATCAACTCGATGCACGGGGACGGGGAAACTCTCAGACATAGAAGAGGAAAACTATGTAAAGTACCTTGCACATAGGTGCAACAAGAACTGCACCGTTCCAAGCATCTGGTTGTTTTAGGTGCACCTTCAGGGCTACTGCTCCCCCCATAGATTGACCGAACAGGAAACTTGGCAAAAGACGAAACTCTGGTTTTTCTGCATCGGATCAATTTTTTAGCACTACACAGTTGAACCAAATATTCTAACCTAACTTACTTGGGGAAAAGAAAATCTGTTAAAAAGTAATGCTGAAACGGCAACATCTGAAGTCAATAACAGGTAAAATTGTCTCAGTAGGCTTTGACAGTATACTAGTATTAATATGAGTATCACCAACACCACGACATAGAGATTGTATGTTACAGAAATCATCAAATGTGACAACTCTATTTACCCGGTACCATACCTTTCAGCTTAGAGTAGTGCTCAATCACATCATCAACTATTAGGTCAAAGTTTGGAATATAGCCATGTAGACCTTCTGACAGACCGAATCCCGGGTAATCCATACCAAAAACCGCATAACCAGAAGATGCTAACTTTCTAGCGATTCCTACAGAATATCAAATAGTAATACTTCAGTTCCAACATCCTCCTAAAACAACAACAAAAAATAAAATTATGAGCCACATGCCTTCAAAGAAAAACGTGCATGTATCGCCATAACCATGACAATAACACACTACTGCCTTTGGGGAACTGCTTTCTGGAACCCAACTTTTCGAAAATATTTCCAACCCTCTGGAATTCACATCGTATGACTGTAACCATCGGCAACAACATCAAGAAATGATCGGAAGAAAACTCCTTTTAGACAATAAATTCTTTAAAAGAGGATTTGTCAACATTCTTGTGTGACCCATAAACTGAAGGCTGAAATTCTTAATATATTACAAAAACCAGTTCCTAAAAGCTGAATAAATTTTGATTACAGGAAGATTAATGCAGGCAAGATCGCTGGGATCTCGTAAAGAGACAGCCAATGACACTGCATGGCTAGAAAAGTCATCATATAAAAAATTAACAAAGGATAAAGTAGGGAATGAATGATGAATATGGCTGAAAGCTCGCAAGGAGCCAAGATCTTATTTCAGCAACATATTTATTAACCAACAAAAAAAATGAGAAACTTTACCTCTGTCATCTTCAACCTGTCACATGGCATCTGCGCAACATGTATAATAAATAAGAATGAGGACAATAGCCTTGAAAACTAAAGCTCGCACTTTATAACTTGTATGGATAAACAGACACAACTCATTGCCTATATGCAGAAAGATAAAAATGCACTTTACTTTTTGCTTACATCATCTAAATTAATGTAGCGTACATAAGTAATATTTCAGGACTTCGAATGAACCAATTCGAGCTAAAAGCTAGGGAATCGTGTGTGCTCTAAGTGTATCAGAAAATCATGGTTCCTGGAAAGCATGGATACAAGAAAATCTGTTTGAAAGGCATATATAGATTGGCAATTTGGCAATTGGCAGGTGACGGAGCTTATGATATTCCTAGGCAAAGACATCATCACTGGTTTCAGGCAACACAAACTGTTTCCGATCACCTGATGTAACTAACGTTAATTTATCTTGTGATTTCTACCACAACCTATTACTTCATCCTATCTATTAAAAGCATCTTCTTCCAGTTTTGATATTTTTACTTTCCAAACATCTACATAAACATGGAGCCTCAGTATTATTAACACTTGAATCCCAGCCAACGAAACCACACAGTTCAATATATTAAATTTATGCAGTTAAACAGAGCACATACTCATAAACAAAATTTAAAACATCGAACTCCAGATAATGTAATCACATGCAACCCAAAACGAGAGAGAAATCTGATTTGAGCTATACTTTACAAATAAACTCCAGAAACGCCAATCATTCACCTTTTGCTATAAAAGCCCAATAGCCATAGATTTCATACGTCACCATAATTGAAAGCCAACTGCAGGAACAACACAACAAAGGACCGGAATTTCGAAAGATTCAATCTTTAACTTCTGATTACAATCACATAGCCCAAGAAAAACAAATTAATTGTTCAATTATTATTCCAAAAAAATCCCATCAACGCAAAATCTTAAAATTACCTTAAACAAGATATGATCAATGGAGAGCTGAATGTGCTTGAAGGCCTCACGAGCACGACGCCTGGGCCCCGCTTGGTCCATATCAGCATCCAGAATCTTCTGCAACTCCTCACTGACATCCTCGAACTTCACTGGATTGCTCATTACCCTCACTTCTCTCTCACTCTTCCTCCTTGCAGGAGAAATCTTGGGCTTTACTTGAATTTCATACACAAAAGAAAACCCAAAAGTAAATGTTGAGAGAGTGAGAGAGAAGGGTGAAATTCAAGAAGAGGAAAGAAAAGAGAACAAAGCAAAGGTGATGAGAAGTTGGAATTTACTTAATTGCTTACCATAGAAAAGCCGACGCTTATAAATCTCTGTGGATTTCAGTGCCATGTGGAAGAGAGATAATGCAATATGTTAAATGAGTTCATTAGCTTATTGAATCGGTATGCTTTAGGAGAGAAAATGGATGGTGAAAGATGGAAAATTGCATATAAATTGGAAGATAAGATAAGTTGCATATATATACATCAAGAAGTTGATGGAACCTGTTTGGATCTCACATATTTGGTGGTAGCTTAAAGAACTTTTTGACGAGAATTTGTGTGAAGGTGATAGATGCGAAAAGAATAGAATCTATATATATATTAATAAAAGAGGAATTTTTTTCCACTAAATTTTTTAGCTCCTTTCAATTTTTTATTATTATTATTATTATTATTATTATTATTATTATTATTATTATTATTATTATTATTATTATTATTATTATTATTATAAATCGTTGTATGAATAATGAGAAATATTTAATATAGATGCTAAATTAAAAATTACGGAAAAAGATCTGATTCGATATAGAAATTATTAAAAAATGAATTAAAAATAAATAAATTATGATAATTTTAAGTGTCAAAATTAATTTAGAGACAAATATTAAAATAGTCACTTAACTTAAATAAAGTTAATTATAGCAATAAAAATAATAATAATATACTATTATTTATGAACACTTTTTTTTTGAAAAATATTTATGAACACTCTTACTAAAATATCTTTTTATTAATTTTATTTTAAAATTTATCATATTTAAAATCTTGAAAATTTAAATTTTAAATTATAAAAATAAAAAATCTAAAAAAATCAAATGAAAAACATTTAAAAACCCCCTCACCCAATTCCCCAGTTGCCTCCCCCATCCAATCCCCCGCCGCCTTCTGCTATCCAGATCTACTGCTGTCTTCATCAGTCATCGCTGCCTGCATCGCCACCGTCGGCATCCACTTGCATTGCTACCAGTGGCGGCACCAACCCATCTGCGATCCCCGTATAACACACCAACAGAACAATAGAAACTAAGAGAGTATTTGGCTAAGCTTATTTTAAAGAGCTTATAAGATGTAGTTTTTAAAAGCTTATAAGTTGTCAAAGTATTTGGATAATTGAGCTTATAAGCTACAGAAAGAATTTTTTTGCTAGAGAGAGAAAATATTTTTTTACAGAGAGAAAATCGAAGAAAAATGAACTTGAATGATATATGATAAAAATAATAAATTATAGTTGAAAAATAATTGTAAAAAGATTGTTGCATGTGAGATTATAAAAAAATAAATTGGGATAGAAGAACTTATTTTTTTGAGAGCTTATAAGCTCTTGGAGCTTATTTTTTGAGCTTATAAGTTATTTAGGAGTTTATTTTGCCAAATACTTTGAGAAAGCTTATAAGCTCCCAAACAACTTATAAGTTGTTTTGAGGAGCTTATAAGCTCAGCCAAACATCCTCTAAATCAGACCTTCTACAATGTAATCATCATCCAAATTGAGAATTACTCCCTCTGTCTCATTAATCAAGTCTCCTTGCTTTTGGGCACGGGAATTTAGGAGAGCTAAAGTAGATGTAAAAATAGTAGAGACCACATAATTAGTGTATTAGTTAATGTTATTTTATTTCATAATTAGATGCAAAAATTGCTCTCTTCTCTCTCTTCTCGTTCTCTCTTGCAATTCTCTCTCTTCTCGCCCTTATCTCTTGCAAAAACTCACACAAACTCTCTGTGGCAGAACACACAGATCTCTTGCAAAACTCACACACACAGATTCTTTCCGATTCGAAATATTCCGACGAGGAGAAGGTAGAGGAAATTGTGGTCGCAGAAGCCCTCTGGCGACTGGAAGTGGATGAGTCGCGGCGGAGAAGAGCTACAGGCCAAAATCAAGATCCAAAATTTTCACCTCCACCTTGCTTAGAAATCAAGGTCCAATTTTTTTTCCCCCAAATCTGCAATAGAGCTGCCGCCTCGGTTGGTGGTGGCGGCGGGAGGAAGAGGGCGAAGGAAGACCAGGGGCGAAGGAAGACCAGACGAGAGGTTGGTGGTGGCAGCGGCGTGAGGAAGAAGGCGGAGGGAAGACCGGTGAAGGCGCTCGGTTGGTGGTGGCGACGGGAGGAAGAGGGCGAAGGAAGACCGGTGAAGGTGCGAGGTTGTTGGTGGCGGCCGCGTGAGGAAGAGGGTGGCGGGAGGAACGGTGGAGGCGCGAGGTTGATGGTGGCGGCGGCGGGAGGAAGAGGGCGAAGGGAAGACCAGGCGAGAGGTTGGTGGTGGCAGCGGCGTGAGGAAGAGGGCGGAGGGAAGACCGGTGAAGGCGCTCGGTTGGTGGCGGCGGCGGGAGGAAGCAGGAGAAGGGAAGACCGGTGAAGGCGTGAGGTTGGTGGTGGCGACGGCGGGAGGAAGATGAGAGAGAGAGAGAGAGAGAGCAGGGGTGGGGATGAAATTGGGGGTAGGTGGAGACCTTTAATTAATTTACTAAGCCTTGCTTAATTATTGCCAAAAAAGGAAAGGAAACTTGAATATTGGGACAGCCCAAAAAAAAAATAGGAGACTTGAATATTGGGACGGATGGAGTATAAACATATTATTACTAAGAACACATTGCATAAGCAAATTCAACTTGCTTAACGCATAACTTTCCATCAATTATAGCACAAGGGTTTACGAATAATTGGGGCTGGGGGTAGGGATGGGAGTGGGGGTGGCGGTTCGTTTACATCTCTTTATTTTCTATTTAGTTGTTATGTTTTTCCTTTTTTCAGTTTTGTTTTCATTATATTTTCTTAGTTTTATTTTTCTTATGGTGTATTTTATTATAATTTTATTAAAGTTAAAGTGATCTATTTATATAAAACTTATTAGAATTTATATATTTTTATTTCTATGGTTAATATTAACTTTTTGTTAAGTAAAATGGTACGTTATTCAGAGGCATTAACACATTAATTCATGTGCTCTCATTTATCTCTAACTAGTATTACCATTCGTGCGATGCACGACGAACATTGAAACTAAACAATATATTTAAATAAATAAATATAAATATTAAATAAAATTAAAATATATAAAGATAAAATATATTTTAATATAAATAAACTAAAACAATCCACGCCCGTCAATTATTTAATAAAATCCTAAATATAAAAATATAAATTTTCAACTTTGTATAAAGCGTAATGATAATTAAAGTTATTAAATATAAAAAATCAATAATAAAAATTAGCATTAGGCATTATTATCGTCGAGTAGTATATGCGTCATAATAAATAAATAAGTATTTTCATACACAAACATATATATAAAATTGTAAAATTTTAACTAAGAGATAAAGTAAAATATTTTAACTTTTAATTTATTTCATAACTTAATCGTTTTAACTTCATTTTTCATGATTTTTATACTATATTAAATTTAAAATGAGCATATTTTTTTAAAAATAAAATAATGTGATAATGTTTAGAAAAGGATTAAAATATAAAAAAAAATAGTGAAAAAATGGTGGGAGAAGAGAGAAAAAAAAAGAGGGAATAAATGGAGGGAAAAAGCCATTTTTTTATATCAAATTAAATTACAATTGAAACGAAAAAAAGAGAAATGGAAAAAAAACATGCAGGATTGAGTGTGAATTGTGAAAAAAATAGGTATTCTGGAGTATTAAAAAAATTATTTTAAAAAAGTTACACTAAAAAGTATCCGAAAAAATTATCTAGTTGTATATTATATAAATATAGATATAAATTGATGTCATATATTTGCTATGAACAAAAGAAATTAAAATTGAAAATAAAATTAAAGTAAAGCTAATTAAATAAAATCAAAAGATTAGAAAGATGTAGAAAATAAAATAAATCAAAACATAAAAGAAAAAGGTGGAGTATAAAGAAAAATGAGTGGAACGCAATTTTTGCATACTTGCTGAAAAATAGGAAGCAGTTAAAAAAAAAACTGATTTTTAAAATTTGGTGGGAAAAAATAGCCGTTAAACTGCCTTTTTATATATTATATAGATGTTATTTTTATTCTCTTATTATTTTATCTAATATTGAACAATATATTCTATTTTTTGATTTTGTTTTTGTTTGTTGGTGAAAAAATAAGTAAATGTCATTTTTTTCCTTCAAAATTTTTACATAATTGTTTAATTATAATTATTTTAAATTTAATTATATTTAGATTATAGTAAGTCACACATACAAAGGCGCACGTACTGACAATTAATTGAGTTAGAAGAAATAAATATGCTACAATAATCTTAGACAACATGTACACGATTAAATTTTCAACTACAACCATTGATTTAATCAAAACGTATTAAATGCATAAACCGAGTTTAAATTTCAAAGAATTAAATTAGGTGATGGTTCCAACTTCCGTCGTCCAAATTCTTATTGCGAAAATTGGTTCAAGGGTAGCTTGTTCTTGGGAAATCATCCCAATTTTGGTGTCGAAGATGGATTGTTGTGAAGATCCAATGGCAATGTGTCGGGTGGTTTGCCCCAAGCCCCGTCGTGTCGCCCCTCTCACTATTTCCAGATTTCACATTCGGTGATTCTCATTTTCCTTCTTCCCTTTCTTCAATTTGAATCATGATCTTCGTTTTCATGCATCGCGTTGTTGATGAAAGCAGTAATGATTCCGAGTCCAATGACGGTGCTGAGCTGCTAGGGCTAATCCTTCGCCAGGTAGATTTAATTCTTTCAATTCGCCATCCATTCATTTATTTGAATTTTTTTTATTTCTGATCGTATTTGATGAATTTCTGTAATTTCCTTTTCAAGCGCTGTGTATGATTTATTTCGGATATTTTCTGTCCTTTTTTCTTTCGAAGACGACGAAATTACAATGCGTCTTCTTATTCATTAATTCTGACGATCTGGAAAGATGTAATGAAGAAAGATATTCAATTAATTAATATCTAATCTTGTTGCAGGAGCACAACGAAGCAGAGCGACGCGCAAGTCTACCATTTGCGTTTGGGTCGCCTCCATGTAGAACTCAAAACCCTCTTGTTCAAGATGCAGATTTCCGTTCCGAGCAATTCACAGAGTTGGGGAAGAAACAAGCAGCAGCTACCAGATTGGAAGGTTTTTCACTGCCGTTTCATTATCATATATAGCACAACACTTTTGATCTCTTGAAACAAACACAAAATCAAAACATGGCATGTTCCCATTTCCGTTGTGGGTTGGCAAAGGATGGGAAACTTTTCCTACTTGTTCCCAACAACCTAATACTGTAAAGAGTATATATGTAAATACATAAATATATATAGCATTCTCGTGCATTCCGGCTCAACCTTCTTTCTGAGTAACTTGAAAACGATTTACTTTCTTACCTTTTCTTTTTCAGATTCTCATGAGCACAAAATAAAAATAGATACATGATTTTTTTTACCTTTTCTTCATATTATTTGCTGCTATATTTCTTTGATCATTGCACTGAAGTTTGCCAATCTTTTAATCATACTCATTCTATTGGTAAGGCGTTTTTCCCCCAATCGATAAGTCAAGAGTTCGAGTCATCTAAAGGGCTAGTGTATGAGTGTGTTTTTTTCTTTCTTTTGTAAAATAAAATAAAGTCACTTTGGTGACTATTTTATTTTCATTATTTTGGTATAATTTTAAAGTAGTGGAAAGCTACTAAGACAAGAACTTCTAATAGATTTTTTTTTTATGACTATAAAGAGTGGGAAAAAAGGGAGTTGTAAAGAGGATTACCTTACAATAAATTGTAGTGAATCTGTTTCCTCAAAAAATATATAGAGGATATGAGTGGAGGAGAAAGCCCATCAGAATTTTAACTGGCCTCTTGTTGTAATCAGTTTGTAGAGTTCTCTAGTTTTTCGCAATTTTTGCGCTTATGGGCTACTAGCCCAGAATTTCAATTGTGTACCATTAGGCCAAATTTGTGGGCTTAACCTCCAATATTTTGTTAATGCAAATGATCATAAAATTTCCCTTCTGTAGTTTTTAATTAAAGCTTAAATTAGATGATTGATTTGATTTTTGTAATATCTTGCTAATTTTGAGATATGTTTGTTAAAATAAAGATATTAATAAAAAAAAATGTCATGTTATTATATTTATTTGAGTACAAATTTCACACTGATTTTCAATCATCGATGACTTTTCAAGACCAACTAAATGATCTCGGTCTAGATTTGAAGATTTGTCTAACTTAATTGGATAATTGTTCATATGTCATTATTAAAAGTGTGTGAGACTTGCCATACAATGACTAATAAAATTATGCTTACCCTGATTTCAAATAACGAACGTTAGAGAAAAATTATCTAATATTGTTAGTGCATTAACCCATTAATCTTTAGTTGCTTGATTTATTAAAAGTTAGATTGTAGCGGCAGCCCACATGCTCATATATTATGCACGAATGATGAATCAAATCGATCATAGTTTATGAACATTTTTTTTTCTATATTTTAAAACGTGCAAATTTATGCATAATCTATTGTAATAAATACATGAGCGTGCAGCAGTAACCTAATTATATTCTAGTAGTTTATATGATCTTTAACTGTGGTCAAAAGAGCAACCAAACAACTGGCATGACTACCTATAATATTTCCTCCGTTCATAAAAAATAGTTATAAAAATACACACTACTAATTTTAATATAAATGATTAAGTGTATTGTGAATAAAAAATGAATCCATTTAAAAAATATTATTAATAATAATAATTAATTATTCTGTGTGCGGATAAAATGGCTCATCATGTGATACAAAATTTTCAAAAATAAAAAAGACTAATTTTTACAAACGTCCCAAAATGACAAAAAATGAGTTATTATTTATTTATTTTTATTTTTATTTTTTGGGGGAGGGGGTATATAAATTGGATTGGTATGGTGTATTTAAATAGGATATTGAAGACTTGATAGTAGTGAGATCCTTCTTGAGATTTTCAACGGTTGAAATCCTGTTAGACAGACCGAGGAGTTACAAAAATTTCATCTTTTGATAATTCTTGAACATTTGGAGAGTCAGGCCTAAATGTCTTCCTCAGTGGTCTTTCATTTGCACATGTTTTCACTCTTTGCAAATTTTCCAGCAACAAAAATTTCTTATGGTACCCTCTTATCTCAAGATATGGTCCAAAAGGGTTTGCTGAATTTAAGATAATAACGAGCCTAGTTCAGGTGGTCTTTCACAGAAATGTTATACCAATTTGTTGGTTCCTCATAGGGAAGAGACACCAATAGTTAAATTAAGAAAGAACTAGAGGACCTTGTTATTCAATCAGAGAAGCTAAAATAAAATAGGCAGGACTAAACATTAAACAAAGTAGAGTGAGGTGCGAGCTCAGGTGAATACTAGGTGATACCACAATAAGGTACAATAAAATATTTGAATGTTAGAGTTTGCTTTGAGTTTTTTGTCAACTGATACGAATTTGTATAAGATGTCAAAATCTCAACTGATTCTTTTGAGAATGCTAACAATATTTAACGTTTAATAAAAGTCCCCAAGAGTGGTCAGCAGCCAGTGTACCTTTTATATCGTGAGATCGAGGAATTTGATGAGTTGAGACTTATTCTCAGATTTATCCTGTTTCGATTTTCACCGTTCACTTTGTGGAAGGAACTGTGTCGTTGATGAGCATTTTCTCTAGCGAGAGCAGCTTCGAGAAGTGCTTGAGTTGTTTTAGCTTCGTGATAGACTTTGCAGTACTTATCCACCAGTTTTTTCAGACTTTTTTCCTTATCTTTGCTGATTTCGTCGTCTAGAGAGTTCTCTTCCTTGAGCTCTTCAATTTCCTCAGGATGACAAGTTTCAGTTTGATTAAGCTTATACTTTAGATAGCCGTTATCTTGTTGGGCTTTATTCAGGAGATCGAGCATTTTATCATTTTCATCACCGATTGGCTCGATCCTCCTTTTATTAGGGGATGTTTCCCCTAACTCAGTTTCTTGTCCAGAAGTAACAACAATTTTAGATAACTCGAGAATTTGATTACTGTAGCTTACATCTGGCTCATATAGCCTATGATCATATCAGTGAAGCTTGTGTCTTGATTGTTGTTTCATTAAGCATATTGGCTCTGGTGGCAAGGAGGCGGATGCCTTCATCATCTGAGCTTGATTATTCCTTGAAATTCTTGTTGATACTTGATGATTGACTGCTATACTGGTGTCTCTACAAGTTCTTTGGACGACAACTTGTTCATGATGCTTTTGTTCAGCACGACTATCAGAAATCCTCCAAGTCTTCTTCTTCAATGATCGATTTTAAGATTGAAGAATCCGAATATCTATCTTTCAACTGAAAGAGACTTCATTTCCTGCAAGGTAGGGGTGAGTTCATAATAACAATTTTATGCACTATTGGATGAATGAAAATCATTTTTCAAAGAGATGTTCAAGAGACTTTTAAGAACAAAAACTATTTTTGACGAAGATTTTAAACTTAAAATTTTAAGGCATAAAGTACAACCTGAATCCACACACACACAAAAGATTTTCTAAGATCAGTTCAAGTAGACCTAATATTCAGCAACTAGGATCTTTTGAGAATCTCTGTTTTAATATCAAGATAGGTATCAAAAAAATTTGAAGTGATTTCCTGATATTATTTCAACAAGAAAAGAACGGACTAAGTTTCAGAAGTATAGGTCTGTAGAATAACCTGCTCTGATACCAATTGTTGGTCCCGAGGAGAGTATGGTTTGGTATATGGGGGAATACACCAGATAACAACTTTTTCTCGATTTCTCAAAATATTGAACAACTTGTTGATAATGAGTCAACAAGTGAAAGCTATGTCAACTGGCTGAGAGATGCATTACTAATGCATTAAGTAAGTAAGCTAAGTACAATACACAAATATTTTACATAGTTCAGAGGAATTCCTCCTACATCCACGACCCTAACACTCAGGGTAATCCCTTAACTTTGGCTTAGCAATTTTCGCGGTTGCAATCTCATTACTTACAAATTTACACGGTTTGTAGTCCCTTACTTGGCACTTTACGTGGTTGTGATCTCGTTATCAATTTACAAAGTGCAATACCGTACTTAGTAATTTGTGTGGTTGCAATCCCGTTGCTTTGCCAAGTTTCAGACTTCTCACTCGAAGCTTACTCGTCGACTTCTCTTTACTTCTTCACTTCATCTTTACAACTTTGTGAGAGGTTATAGGGGGTTTCTCCAACTAATTGAACACACTATTACAATGAAGAACAATTTCTAAGGATCAATGTGTTCGATTCTAAGCTTAGGATGTTTACATTGAAAATGCCTAGTCTAGGAACTACAAATGTGACTCAAGTTATGAACTTGAAATTTACAATGAAGATCTAGTTCCTATTTATGACAGTTGTTGGTTTCTAAAGGTGTAACCTAATATTATACTGCAACTTCATATTTCCACCACCACCACCACCACCACCACTGCGTCTTGTTGTTCCGATGTATATATAGACCGTTCAAAAGGTTGATATGCTTTAAGGGTTGACTTTGCTTTGAGCTTGTTGACCTTATGGCTGACGTGGCATGGGTGAGTTTGAGCATGAGTCAGATTGATGTCCTTCGATCGGTCTGCTTTGATTAAACTGATGCTTCCATCAGTTTATAAGCGTTGAGAGAAACAAGTCTTCGTGCTCGGTGGCGAGCACAAACCCTGATCAGCATAGCAACTTCGTTGTTCCTTCAAACTGGAATTTTCCCATAAGCCCGAGGCTCCAATTAGATCTTCTGATGGGATCTTGTCTCAGCTTGATCTTTAGTTGGTGTCTTGCAGCAACCTTCAACTTCTTCAGTAAACTGCATCAGCTTAGAATACTTTTGATATTCTTAAGCTATGTTTTGGTCATCAGCAGAGTTCCATCTTTGAGTTTTGGAACTCAATCAAAACCATATATAATTTTCTCAACAATTTGAGAGGCCGAACGGGGCATCGAAGTTCGTTGGTCTGTTCAATAATTAATTTGATGAATTCCTTTGTGAATTCTTCAAGTATTTATACCTCCTCTGTGTAGTAATTAAATTAATAGAAGCATGTTAGGTTTAATCGATGTATGGTGAATTTAGATAATTCAAAAGACGATCCTACGAGCAAATTGAATGTTAATCAATTATAATATTCCTACACTTGATAGATGAATGCACCACCTGAGTTCGAATTCTAGAGAGAGCGAAAATTTTATTTTTTTTCATTTTTTCAGAGTGCAGCTAACTGCACAACGAATGCACTAATAACTTTACACGTCAGTGAGTGTTCTCAATTCCTATTTTAAATTATAATTTTCATTATAACCAACTCATATATATATATATATATAGAGAGAGAGAGAGAGATTTTGGAGTAGCGGATGCACGGCGGTAAACTAGAGTTTCATAGAGAGATGTGGAGTTCGCAAATAAGAAACAAGATAAATAAAGTATAAAAAAAGATACTACTCCCTCTGTCCCTAAAAATTGCAACTCAAAGAAAATAACACGAGTTTTAGAAAAAAGAGATGACATGCATTTTTAAAAAAATGTTGTAGTAGTATTTGAGTGGAGATTGAGTTCTACAGTTTTTTGTAAATAATGAGAGAGAAAATTTATAAAACTATTTTTAAATAAGAATATGTTATAATTTTTAGGGATATACACATATAATAATAAGATCGTAATTTTGAGAGATTGAGAGTAACAAATATCATACACGCGCGATCTCAAAAGGCCAAAAGGGTGGAAATGCAGCAAAAAAAAGAAAAGAAAAGAAAAAGCAGTCCGAGTATATGGGATAAGAACGATGGAAGTGAGAAAGGGGAATAGATAAAAGAAAGAGTGGGAAATAGTAATAAAATAAATAGGAATAAGGCGATTAGTTGGGAAAATGGGCGCCCACAGATGGCAGACCCCCAAACCGGAAACCTATGCGCTGTTTTGTAAGAGCGGTTTTGGTGTAGAACGGGCTGGGCCTCGGGCTCCAGAAAACCGGGAGGGTGGTGGGCCCGCGGCGAGATGTGGCGATTCGACCGCACTCTGACACGTCCTTGTGAAGGACACGCGCCGCCCACATATGTTCCCGCCTGCATGGCGCCGCACCTCATCGCCCTCCACGTGCTGCTATCCTCCAAACAAACAAACCTGCTCTGCTCTCTTTACTACTTTTTCCACTTTCCTCTGCTTTCCTTCGCAATTACATTGGAGCCTAGCATCCCATCTTGCAATAAAACGGAAATTACATGCTCTACTCTCTAAAACATTGGCCCTAATTTCTAAATCTTCAACTCTATTATTAGCAACAGTTTTCAAACCACAAAACATATTTTATCTACTTTTCGGGACAAATAGTATGAAAAATCTTACTCCCTCTGTCCCAATATTATTGGCCACATTTTCTTTTTGGTTTGTCCCACTATTATTGACCACTTTCTAAAAATGAGAAAATTTACTTTAATTAAGTCCAATTAATTAATTTAATTAAAGTTTCTAACTAAACCTAAATCCTCTTAAATAAACACACACACACTCAGCCCCCCTCCCCCCCTACCACCACTGCCCCTCCCCAGTACGACCGCGTCACCGGCGTCGAGCTCCTCCACAGCAGCGCCATCCCTTATTCCGCGGAGGCACCATCCTTCAAGGCATCTCCTGGCGGTTCGAAGCGATTTGGGGGTTCGAAGCTTCTCTCCCTCTCAATGTCTGTCAATGTTTCTCTCTCTCTCTCTCTAGGCGATTTGGGGGTTCGAAGCTCGCAGCCCATTTGGGCTCGCCTGTGCGCCGATTTGGGGGCTAGGCTAGGGCTCACCTATGCGCCGATTTGGGTGCTAGGGCTAGGGCTCGCCTGTGCACCGATTTGGGTGAGGGGCGAGGGGCAAACGCCGGCGCCGGCATCAGTAGCAGCTTCGATTTGGTTTTCGATTTCCGGCGACAGTAGCTTTGATTTGGTTTTTGATTTTTTGGTTTGTGGTTTCTTGGTGACAGACGAACTCACATAGCAAGAAAATTTGGGGCGATTGTCGCCGGCGCTGGTGCCGCCGCCGGCGTCGACGTCGGCCGGAAAATGGAGAAAAAGACAGATTTAGGTTCAAGAAAGACTTAATTAACTCTTTAATTTTGATGGACCACATTTAATAAACACATAACAATCCCCTTTCTTAATCTCCGTGCCGAAAAGAATGTGGCCAACAATATTGGGACGGAGGGAGTACTTTATTTTGCGTTGCCTCGTCCACAAAATAATTTTTTATTTTTATTATTTGAGACGTTCATAAAATAAATTCTTATTTATTTTTGGATTATATATCACCACTTATAAATATCTCATTTATCTTTATTTTTTTTTATCACTTTCAATATTAATTAAAATATAATGTCACTATTCCTAATACATTCAACAACCTTTTCTTCACTCTTAATACACTCAACATTTTTTTTCTTAAAATTCGTATCACTCCTAAAAAAAATTGCTGACGGAGGAAGTATTTCATATTGATAATTCATATATACTAGTTATAGATCTTACTTTCTAGAATTGATATAAATGGATTTAGGTATTTATTGCATAAAATAAAAATTCACTCATTAGATTTATGATAAACTAGTACGCTCATTTGTGCGATACACGGCGAACATCGAAATTAAACGATATATTTAAATAAATAATAAATATAAAATCTTAAACAAAATTAAAATATAAATAAATACAAAATATGTTTTAATTATTCAATAAAATCATAAATTCGAAACTGTAAATTTTCAACTTTGTATAAAGTGTGATGATAATTATAGTTATTAAATAAATTCAAAAATTATTCGATAATAAAAATTAGCATTACACAATTACACATATTATTATATAGTATTACGTGTCATAATAAATAAATAAATATTTTCATACACAAACATAAATAAAAACTGTAAAATTTTAATGAAGAGAGAAAATAAAATATTTTAAATTTTAAATTTTCATAACTTGTTCATTTTGAATTCATTTTTGATAATTTTTATACTATATATTAAATTTAAGATGCATATTAAATATTTTTTTCATGAATCAAACTTGACAATGTTTAGAAAGTAATTAAAATATAAAAAAAGGACAAAAAATTATGGAAAAATAGTTGGGAGAAGAGAGGGAAAGAATATAGGGAAAAAACTCCTCTTTTATATATTATATAGATTGATTATTTTAATGATTAAATTCATGATTTAGGATTCAAATTTCAAAAAGTATCGAGAATTTCATTCTTTCTCTAAAATATTACTCATTTCGTCCCACTATTGTTGTCTCATTTACTATTTTTGGTTGTCTCGTTATTATTGTCATATTTCAATAAAAGGTAATAACTAATATTTCAAAAGTTGCGAATCCTACTACTTTTAATCAATTTATACATTATCCTTAATTCTTGTGTCGAAAAGTTTTGGAGCAACAATAGTAGGACGAATGGATTATTTTCTTAGCGAAATTATAATGTTTCATAGTTAATTGAAAGTGAACTTATTTTATACAATAAAAATGATTTATATAGTAGTTACTCCATATCTATATAAATATATGCTTGCAATAATCTTCTACTCCCTACGTCCACAAAATATAGCCCTAAAAAAACAATACGAGTTTTAATGAAAATAGTTGAGTGTATTATGATTGGAGAAGAGGTCCCACTTAAAAAGTAGTATTAATAATCATCTAATTAATTAAATTGTGAGGGGATGAAGATGTCTACAATGTGATAGAAAATTTTCAAAAGTGGAAAGGGATGAATTTTTATGGACATCCAAAAATAACAAAAAGAAACTATTTTTGTGGATGAATGAGTATAAGATGTTAGTTCACTTTCAATATAATGTAGTTCGGAAGGAGAAACAGTATAAGATGTTAGTTCACTTTCAATATATATATATATATGGTTATGTTCTATGGAGAAATTATTTTTTTTGCGAAATTTAGAAATGAACAAATCAATAATTTTGATGAACATACTAATAATTTTATGGAACAAGTATTTTGGTTTGGGTTCGAATCCTGGAGTGCATGATTTTCAACAAATACGTTCATTCATCAAAATTATTGACATTTTCATCACAACTATTGACATGTTCATCAAAATTTCAACACTGAATTTATTCTTAATTATTGATCGTTTGATTGAGCTATTTTAATTGTTGAGATTGTTTCTCCTTTCTAACAACATTTGCATTTCTCCATTGAATCTCTCTCTCTCTCTCTCTCTCTATATCTATATATATATATATATATGGAAATGGAAATGAAGACCATTAAATATTCAAAAAACAGAGACCAAATCTCAGTCGTTGATCTTATCTAATCTAACGGTTAGCATTTATTCACGCTATGTTCAACGGATTTGACGAACGTTCATCAAATCCGTTGAACATATCAGTAATTATGTTGAACGTTCATCAAATCCATTGAACATGACGTGAATAAATGCTTATTTTTTGGGGGTTGTGGGATTCGACCCTGTATATGTTCAACAAAAAAATCCATTGAACATGGCGTGAATAAATGCTAACCGTTAGATTAGATAAGATCAACGGCTGAGATTTGGTCTCTATTATTTGAATATTTAGTGGTCTCCATATATTGAGCGCAACCCTATATATACACATGTATATAGGGACGTTAAAATAAAAACAAATCTTAGTCTATAAAATAAAAACCACTCTTATCCACCGATTTTTATTGATTAAACGATCAGATATTGTCCTCCTTTTGGAGATATAATTAACGCACAATCTTGTATTAGGATAGAAAAGTAATTTCAATATTTTAATAACTACATTATCCATGAATCATGGGATCACGTTTCTGCCATGATTTATCATTCCATAACTACAATTCTTATTATACTCACGCGTGAAAGATTCGTCCACAAAAAAATTTCCATAATTCATATATAAATCAAAAATAATTCATGCAATCAGATTATCCCAAAACGTAAAAATTCATACATAAACTAAAAATAATTCATGCAACAGATAAAAATTCATACATAAACCAAAAATAATTCATGCAAAAGACACTGAATGATTCATACACGATTGCATCATATTCATGTCGAGCTATAAAGATTATACATGGAGATTTTTCTATAATTAAATTCATGCGCAAACACTAAATGATTCACACACGATTGCATCATATTCATGTCGAGCTATAAAGATTATACACGGAGCTTTTTCAAATTTCATATCGGGATGAATTTGATTTTAAATATGATTGACGTCTATTGAGATACTCCACAAGCAATGGTATGAAATCTTTATTACCATAATAAATCGGCTCAAATTTTTGAAATGCGTAAATTAAGGTTGCAGTAGAAAAGTCAACTACCTGATTTACCCTTATACGAAAATTGCGTGTGAACCGCAAGTTATTCAACTACGAACCAGATGCCCCTCAAACTTTTAATCAACACCGTTGATTAAGACAGATATGTGGTGAGTATTAGTTCTTATTTTATTGTCTAAAATGAGTTTTCTGAATAGCTCTATCATGGACTAAAATAAAAACACATTTTAGAATATAAAATAAGAACTATTTTCAGCCCTTAAATAATTAAGATCTACGGTTAATTCATCACCTTGTTAGATGAATTCATGCTCCCAAGTTCGAATCCCATGGGTAGCAAAAAAAATTATTTTTCGCAATTCATACTGCACAACGAATTCATACGTGTTGTACACAGAATTCATACATTTTAGGTAATTCATATTTTATATGTTAATATATATATATATATATATATATATATATATATATATATATAGGGAGAGGTTTGTAATAGCCCGCTCTTTTATTCTATGATTAAGATAAGTAAATGCGATATTTATTTATCGCATTCTTCAGTAAATGAAATCCAGTAATTATTTATGTTTAAAATTCAGCTATGATTCTAAATTGTATGTATACTATGCCTATTATTATTTTAGTTGTGCTTGTTAACTCGAGTGAGAAAAACCGCAATATAAATTATTGAGCCAGTCAATAATTTATATTTTCAGATTTATAATTGACTTAGCAAAGTCAAGTTAAAGTTGTTATTTTATATGCGATAGAGATTTTATTTCTATTAGTTACTTGAAAGTCGTGATTTAGTTCCGACTAATGAGAACGAGTTAAATTAGTTATTTAATTCGTAGAGATGTTACATCGAAGCATAGTTATTCAGCAAAACCTAGAACCAATTTTATAGATATGCGATGATACAAAGAAATTAGATTTTCAGATACAACTTTACACAATGACTGTAGGGAATTATTTACATCACCACTATTCCCTACTTACAATCAAAACCTATCACTATCACAAAACACTACAGCTACATACCTACAAGCATGCGGGAGATAACGCGTGAGTGTAAAAAGAAGAAAAATGAGAGAAGACCAATCGGCTCCTCCCTTCAAATTCAGCCAACCACCATCTCCAATCCTTTGACTTTACAGCCAACAACTCTCTTATTAAAGCACCAGCCTAACACTTCATTCCTTCTCTCATACACCAACCACCAGAAAGGGAGATGAAGAGAAGTTAATTCCTGCTGCCATCTGCCAAGTATCGAGAGGTGAGTCTTGGCCTAAGTTTCTTCATTTCATACTTGGTTCTTTCTGCATTTGTTGAGGAAACAACATTTGCAAATTTCAGTTCCTTCCCCATTGAATTCAATAATCACAGCAGCCATCCAAACACCAAAACTTCACAGGTATATACTAAGCTCCCTTACTTCAATCCATTCACATTTCATCCAACAACCATGATCAGTTAAAGAATACAGAGTATACATATATATTTTCTCCACTTGAGATAAAGGCAATGAGAAAACTCTCACAAATCAGTAGCAAAACCAAGACTCCACATAGACTTAAATATTGAACTTAGCATTTAGAAGGGGAGGGAGGCTTATTCGAGGTACCTGTTTCATTTAAACGGGGAAAGATGACGGCTTGACGTCGACGCTAATCGCACGGAAGAGGAGGGGGTTGACTGCCCTGCTCCGCCGGACTCCAGGGAGACGCAACGGCGTCGAACCAGGGTGGTGACCCGGGATTTCAGAAGCGGCGCCTACGGTCGCCTCGACTTCGCTGGATTCAAGAGCAGCGGCGGACGTAGCCCAGCGGCGCGGCGATTTCGCCTGAATCGGCGGAGAGCTAGGGCTCGTTTTGAAAGGAGGAATTGAGCCATTCTGTGAGAGAATTAGAAGGCGGGCGAAGGGCATCGACTTCGCCGGATGTACAAAACCAACGGCGGCCCTTGCTGATCTCCTTTGAAGCACAGCGCGGTTCGTGGAACTCCAAGCACGGGGTCTCGCCAGAAATCGAACGCGGAGGCGACGCGACGACGGCGCTGCTCGCTGGTCTTCCAGAGGCGGCGGCATCGAACCGTGATGAGATGAGAGAAGGAGGCATCGATTCTTTGAGAGGGGCGGCGTACCTTCACCAAAAACCAGCAGCAGCGACCTGGGTTTGACGATGAAGAAAAAGGGCGGCGCTGGGTTAGACGCGTGGAAGGCTGACGCCGGTGATGGCAAACGACGACCGGCGCCGTTTGAATCGCCGGATTCCAGTTACAGCAGCGGCGACGATTTCTGAATTGGGAAGTTAGGGCTCCTCTTTGTTTCCTTCAACAGATATGGGAGAGAGAGAACTTCGGAGGGGGAATTGAGGACGAGGTTGGACGGGGCTGCTTCCAGTCGACGACCTCCCGCCGAATTCTGGAGCAGCGGCGGCACCCGCCTCGGCTGAAGGTAGAGCGAGATGGAGAGAGGCGTGAGTGATTTAGGAGAGATAGCAGAAGCGTGTTTGCTTAGAGAGAGAGAACCGAGTGCTATATAGAAATGGGCTCCTATTTTAATTGGGTTGGGCCAAAAATTTTGGGCTTTATTTATTTTAATATTTGGGCCGATTTTAATTTAAGTTGGGCCTTGTTTTATTTTATTCGGGCCTGCTTCACTTTAATTCCTATGGGCCGAGTTTCTTCATAATTAAAGCCCAACTACATTGTATTTTAATTGGGCTGTTATATTATCTGAGCTGAGCCTTGATTGATTTATTTATTTGAGCCCAACTAACCAATCATTTATTCATTGGGCCAAGATTTATTTAATTACTTGAGCCAATAAATTATTTCAATTGAGCCTCACCTTTAATTCTTTTGGGCTCAGTCTTTAATTGTAGTCAGGCCATTTCATATATATTGGTTGGGCCGAAAGTTGGGCCTTATTTATTTTATTCAGATGGGCCTCTATTACTTCATTTCAATTGGGCCTTTTATATAATTATTCAGGCCCACTTTTACTTAATTAATTATTAGGCGGCCTTATGTCGAGCCTTTTAATTACTTAAACTTACAACAGTACTTTCTCCCATTTATTAAGCCCGATTGAGTTTTACGAGGATAAAAGCGAGTAAGTCGAAGTATTTATTTATTCTTTCCTATCGACTACGAGGAGCGGGGGTTTATTTAATCGGCGGATTAGAACACCCTGTAGAAAACGGATTAATTTTAGATAATTATCCAGCTTCATGAGATGAGACTTAGCTTTTGTTTAAATCCGATAGCCTGGATTAATATTAAAATTTCCCGATTATTATTTCAGAATAATAATTCATGCATAAGAGGATCATGCATCATTAATTTCGTATTCTCATTATTTGAGGATTTTGCTCGAGCAGTATCTTATTTATATTCTCGTAATAAAGGTCAAGCACGAGATTAATAATCAGTCAAGGAGCTACTGTACCACAGAAAGTTTCTATCAGGTGGGCATTACTTTCATATATATCAAATGAGTTTAAATGTTACGTTCAAGCAAGTTATTTCATGACTAAATTAATTGAAGTTATTTCAAATATTGTCTTGCCATAAAATGTTTCAATTTCAGTATGATATCTATCTGATGTTACTTTTATCATGTAATCGAATTCGGGTCTTGAGCAGTTGATAGCTATCCTGCCAGGGCTAGTGTACACCAGTGACCGTGAGTCATCTAGCGGGTTGGCCGGTCAAGTGACCGTGAGAGGTGGCCACCTCTCCGGCACACAGTTCCAGATATGATAGATTACAAGAGAACTTAGACTGATCAGTCGAACTTTAAGAATCACAAATGAATTTAGTAAGCTTGGGCCTTTTAGCTAAAACTCCCTTGCTGTACTGTTTATGATGGCATGACAATTTACAGTTTTGAAGCATGTATTTTTATACTTAGGCCTACGTGCCCACTGAGTGCTTTTGTACTCAGCCCTGCATATGTTTTCTAAATTTGCAGGTTGAGCTGATGTGATGATGGTGCTGAAATGAGCAGAGTCTCCAGGGTTGTTAATAAATAGTTAACCTGTCTAGAATATGTCTTCATACATATGTCTAGCTACTTTCCGCTGCAAGATGTTGTTGATGTTATAGTATGTTATGTCATACTTTGAGTCTTAAGAGAATGGTTGCATATGATGTATAACTTGATTAATGAATAAAAATGACGAGTTTTATTAAGATGAGTAAGTTTTACAGCTATAAATGACGCCCCTTTTCTTCCCCTTCTTCTTTAACCCCATCCCTAGTCGTGGATCACTCGGCCTAACTATCCCTAGTTAGGGCGGGCTGTGACAGAGTGGTATCAGAGCGAAGGAAAGCTCTGAATTAGAAGTCTTGAGTTTAGTCTAGAATGAGTCACTAGACTAATAGTTATTAACAACCGTGAGCTCAGCGCACCATCACACCAGGCTCAACGAGGTATGTAAAATTTCAAAGTTTATTTGACGTTAAATTTTGAAGAGCATGATGTTGAGGTTATATGATGAGTTATGATGTTACACTTTGAAGGTGCATAGTTTGAGTTTGAGGATGACAACATGATTAATAATGAGTTATTATGTTGTAAGAGCATATGTTGACGTTACATGATGAATCATGAGAGCGTTTATATCATATGATGTTATATGATTGAGGATGCATAATTATGAGTTATGATGTGATGTATTTGAGATGTTTTGTGATGAGAATTGTTTGAGCAGTTGTGATAAGTCACGATGATTTAGATGAAGGAATCTAATGTCATTGTTAAGAGAGATTTTTTTTACTAAGTAGAAGGATAAAATGAGAACTTAGAGCTAAAGCTTGAGAGAGTTAGCAATTGCTTTAAGTACCTGTTGGTTTGAGTTATGAGTTTGAGTTATGAGCTTGAGTATAATAACATGATTAATGATGAGTTATTAGCATGCTGCAATGAGATATTGTACGATATGTTGAGTTATTTTGTGACGCGAGTTTTGCTCACGCAACCTTAATGGTACTTGAGGAGGTATCATGAGCCATAGTCTTTGGAGATGGCTTTGAGAGAGAATTGTTGAGTTGTCTTACTGAGTCACGATGATTTAGATTAAGGGATCTAATATCATTGTTTAGAGAGATTCCCTACTAAGTAAAGACGGGACGAGATGAGAATTTAGATGTTTTGAGCTTGAGTTTTAAGATAACAATACCACTTAGTAGGAGTTTTGCTAAGTTATGTTTTGTTTATTTCTGTTGCTGGAGCCAAGTAGAGTTAGTTCCTAGAGTCACCTTTAAGTTCTCCTTATAGGTTGGCCAAGACTGTTGGCACTGCACGAAAGTGGACTGTTGTGAGATCGAACTCAGGGAAGATCGGATACGAGGACGAGGCGTACAGTATGTGGTACAGAGATACCCTAGCAGATTTTCAAACACAGGTTCATAGACTATGAAAGGATGAAAGCCTTATGGTTGTTACTAGACTGGATGGCATCGTGCACCTAGTCCCCGTACTACCAATCGAGTGGTAGGATTGAGCAAGGAAGAAAGCCACTCAATATGATGGGACATGTCGTCTTGAGCATTGGACGCACAGGAGATGGGATTTGTTACAGATACCCAGATTTTCTATGCGGATCTACTGACCGGATGCTTGTTTTCTACCAGGGACTCTAGAAGAGTGTAGTAGATATCGAGTCGATCCTTGAGTATCAGTTACCAAAGATTATAAAATGATAAACGATAATGAGGATGAGAAGTAGCCGAGGAGGGCTAGAGTTGATGAGGATGAGAAGAGACGCCGATGTAGGCTAGAGCTAAGGATGATCTTGAGAGTATGAGCGGTACACCCTTGTTTTTGATTAGTTTCGATTACATTGCGATGTATATAACTTACTTAGGAGATACTGATACTTGAGCTTTTGACATGCTGATAGATAAGCATGCGAATATAGTACCCTACTGATGTTAAATAGATGGATGTTCCTAATGTGCTAAAGTAGCAACTAGATGAGTTAACTGGTAGCAATTACCGTAGGAGGTCCAGACCGAGACATAGTACTATTAATGGTGTCGGTTTAGAAGGGACATTACGATAGATACTATGGTTTTTGTAAGGTTTATATAACCCCTTTATGTAAGTCCTCTAAAAAGAGGCATTCTACTGATGGATATATTAGGTTGACCAGACTGGTCTTTTTGTTAGCATTTCGTGAGCGCTTATTGCCTTACAGATGAATGTTAAGGTGACCGTGAGGGTTTCCTTAAAGTTGAGTTAGTAAATTGAACTTGAGTTTCGAGGATGCTTAGAGCGTTGGTCGAGTTGAGTTTTCCTTTTGTGATTTCAAAAATGCCTCAAAGATGTCATCAAGAGTGTGATGTGAAGGATAGGCGGGATAATACTCCGCCACCACCACCGCAACATGAGAGGAGAGTCGAAAAATATTGAACTTTCGAAACAAGAGTCTAGAACATAGGACCCTGAGTTTAAGCTTTTAGCTTGCTGGTGTGAACTTAAGTTTTGTTATGTATAGTATGTTGAGGGTTTAGAAGACACAGAATTTCCAAGTTCGGGATAGTATATCCCGTGTGACTGGGGAGTGATTATGTTGGACCTGGCCAGTCCGCATGATCCAAATCTCAGTAGACGTGTTTTGGGTTTATAAACCCATGTGTTTCAACTTTCGGTTGAAAAGCCAGATGGGTTCTTACTCTAGGTCATTTTTGTTCGACCTGGTAGTTACTTCATTCTACCATCTGGTCATTCATTTGAGTCTCTTGAACAATTTGTTTTGATGTCATTCTAGGGTTGAACCCTTACAACTTTTGAGTTATCCTAGTAGATTCTTTTGATGTATAAGACTAGTAAGAGGCACGTCAGAGGACTTTAACACCCGAGCAACTGGTAAACTACACCTGAGAACAATTCAAGGCTACTCTTGAGAAATATGTACCAAGGAGTACAGTAAGCAGCGAGAGGCTGATTATCGAAGTTTGATGCAAGAAAAGAAATCGGTTGTAGAGTATAACCGAGAATTCTGTGAGCTATCACGATTTGCTCATCAGAAGATGGATACTGATGAAGAGATGTCTGAGTTTTATGTGCCGGTTTAAGGCAGGACTTTAAGGTAGTATGGGCAAGTTATTGGATGCACCAGTTAGAATCCTGTTTAATACAGGAGCCTCGCATTCTTTAAGTGTTTGAAGCATGTTACCTTCAAACTCGAACCAAAACGGGCTAGTCCCAAGTTGAGAGTAATCACTCCTGTAGGAAGAGCTACTACAGTTTCTCACATGATTTCTAAATTAGAGTTTGAGTTAGAATCACTAAAGATGAAAACAAGAACCTTGCACTTAATGCCTATATGGAACGTAGACATTATTCTAAGGATGGACTGGTTGGCAGAGAACTTTGCCCCGATTGATTGTAAGAAGAGACAGATAACTTCCCAACCACCTGGGAATGAACATACATGTTTTCACGACATTGATAGAAAGAAGAGAATTCCAATCATTTCGGCACTTCAGGCGTCGAAATTGGTAAAAAAAGAAAGGAGCACAAGCTTACCTAGTTTACTTGAATGATGAAGGAGAATCAAGTAAAAAACTTTGAGGATGTAGTAGTGGTAAGGGAATATAGAGATGTATTTCCCGAGGTCTTACCAGGATTGCCACCAACAAGACAGTTGGAGTTCACTATCGACCTAGAACCTGGATCAGCACTAGTGTCGAAGGCACCCTATGGAATGGCGCCTAAGGAGCTACAAGAGCTGAAGATTCAACTACAAGAATTTCTCGAGTTAGGTTTTATTAGACCTAGTGTATCCCCGTGGGGAGCACCAGTCCTTTTTGTCAAAAAGAAGGATGGCACGTTGAGAATGTGCATAGATTATCTAGAGCTGAATAAATTGACACTCAAGAACAAATATCCTTTACCAAGGATAGATGACTTGTTTGATCAATTACGAGGAGCGACTTTTTCTTGAAAGTTGACTTGAGATCATATTACCATCAGTTCAAATTTTGACAGAAGGATACACCTAAGACAGCTTTTCAAATGAGGTATGAGCACTATGGGTTCATAGTTATGCCATTCGGTTTGACGAAGGCACCAGTAGTTTTCATGGATCACATGAATCGAGTGTTCCATCAATAACTGGATAAATTTATCCTAGTTTTCATAGATGATATTCTCATCTATTCGAAGAATAAGAAGGAGCGCCAAAACATTTGAGAACGATGTTGGAAATGCTAAGAGTTGAGAAGTTTTTGCCAAATTCACCAAGTGCGAGTTTTGGTTGAACGAAGTAACTTTTCTAGGACATATTGTATCATCCGAAGGAATTAAAGTTGACCCCGCCAAGGTACCAGCTGTACATGAGTGGAGATCACCAACTACGCCTAACGAGAATCGCAACTTTTTAGGCTTAGCAGGATACTATGAGAGGTTTATTAAAGGATTTTCCATGATAGCAAGACCGAGAAAAGAAGCTAAGTACAATTGGAAAGAGGAGTGTAAAGAGAGTTTTTTTTAAGAGCTTAAAGGAAATTGACTACAGCACCAGTGCTGCTAGTCCCGGAAATGGATAAAGAGTATACCATCTACACCGATGCGTAAAAAAAACAAAAATGGGCTAGGATATGTTTTGATGCAAGAAGGAAGAGTTATAGTCTATGCATCACGACTACTTAGACCCCACGAGATAAATTATCCAACGCATGATTTAGAACTTGCAGCCTTTGTGCATGCCCTGAAAATTTGGAGACATCATCTCTACGGAGTTAGATGTGAGATTTTCACGGACCACAAAACTTTGAAATACTTTTTCAAGCATAAGGATATTAACATGAGGCAAAGGAGATGGCTCGAATTAGTAAATGATGTTAACTGCGACATTAACTATCACCCTGGCAAGGCCAATGTAGTAGCCGATGCATTGAGCCGAAAGGTCTCGTCAAAGTTAGGATGTCTTCTCACGAGAAAGAATGAGCTTATAAAGGACTTTGACAAGATGAGGATAGAGATGATAAAACCACCAGGGACGATAGCGAGTATTGTTGCGACGATGCCTAGTTTGAGGAAAATGGTGATTGAAGCACAAGGAAAGATGAGACAATGAACAAGTTACGAGAAAGGATAAGAGCATGAGATCTCAAGAGTTACCAAAAAGCATCAGACAATGCTATCTTATTTGAGGGGAGAATATGCATTCCCCGCGATGATGAACTTAAGAATACGATCATGAGTGAGACTCATGACACGCCTTACACCGCCCACCCAGGAGGCACACAGATGTATCAGGTCGTGGAAAAAAAAAAAAGATTTTTGTGGGACGGAATGAAACGAGACATAGCTTTGTTTGTAGAGCGATGCTTAGCTTGTCAGCAAGTGAAAGCATTACACCAACGACCCTATGGGAAGTTAAAACCGTTGGAGATTCCCGAGTAGAAATGGGATCACATAACGATGGATTTTGTGATAGCTTTACCGAAAAGTCAAAGAGGAAATACAGCAATTTGGGTGATTGTAGATCGACTAACAAAATCTGCACATTTCATACCGATCCAAATCGCGTATGGACCAGATAAGTTAGCACAATTGTATGTTCGTGACATTATAAGATTGCATTGAGTACCGGTGTAGATCACCTCAAATATATATATATATATATATATATATATATATTACATCACGTTTTTGGATGAGTTACTGAAAGAGTTGGGTACAAGGATGAATTTTAGCATAGCAGACGATAGAAGATATGATAAGAACTACTATCCTTGATAGAGGAGTAAATCGGGAGAATGTGTTGCCACTAATTGAGTTTGCCTATAAGATGTGAGACAAAGTTTCGAGATAGGAGACAAAGTTTTCTTGAAAGTTTCACCCTCAAAGGGGATGAATAGATTTGGAGTTAAAGGACAGCTTAGACCCAGAGTTATAAGTCCTTACGAGATATTGCAAAAGATAGGTCCAATAGCGTATAGGTTGGCTTTGTCACCTAGCTTTGGAAATTGTGCGTTCCACGGTATGCTCGTGTCAATCACTTTGGACTGAGATTCAAAGTTTTCATCTAGATTCTGTATGAACTTGAAGAAGAAATTAGGCACAAGGTTAGATTTCAGTACCACCTTTTGCCCACAAACATATAGATGGTTGAGAGAATAATTCAGACTCTCGAAGACACGTTAAAAGTAGTACAAGGAAAAAGGTGAAAGTGATGAACAGTGATGTCATTGATTGAGTTTGCCTACAATAATAGTTATCAGGCAACAATCAATATGGCGCCTTATGAGGCAATGTATGGAAGAAAATATAGATCACCACTCTACTGAGATAAAGTAGGTGTAAGGAGAATTTTAGGACTAGACACGATGAATGAGATGATTGAGATAGTCTGACAGAAAGCAAGATGAGAGAAAAATATCATAACTTTTGTGATGATATGCAAATTTCGGGACGAAATTTTTGTTAAGAGGGGTAGTATGTAATAGCCCGCTCTTTTATTCTATGATTAAGATAAGTAAATGCGATATTTATTTATCGCATTCTTCAGTAAATGAAATCCAGTAATTATTTATGTTTAAAATTCAGCTATGATTCTAAATTGTATGTATACTATGCCTATTATTATTTTAGTTGTGCTTGTTAACTCGAGTGAGAAAAACCGCAATATAAATTATTGAGCCAGTCAATAATTTATATTTTCAGATTTATAATTGACTTAGCAAAGTCAAGTTAAAGTTGTTATTTTATATGCGATAGAGATTTTATTTCTATTAGTTACTTGAAAGTCGTGATTTAGTTCCGACTAATGAGAACGAGTTAAATTAGTTATTTAATTCGTAGAGATGTTACATCGAAGCATAGTTATTCAGCAAAACCTAGAACCAATTTTATAGATATGCGATGATACAAAGAAATTAGATTTTCAGATACAACTTTACACAATGACTGTAGGGAATTATTTACATCACCACTATTCCCTACTTACAATCAAAACCTATCACTATCACAAAACACTACAGCTACATACCTACAAGCATGCGGGAGATAACGCGTGAGTGTAAAAAGAAGAAAAATGAGAGAAGACCAATCGGCTCCTCCCTTCAAATTCAGCCAACCACCATCTCCAATCCTTTGACTTTACAGCCAACAACTCTCTTATTAAAGCACCAGCCTAACACTTCATTCCTTCTCTCATACACCAACCACCAGAAAGGGAGATGAAGAGAAGTTAATTCCTGCTGCCATCTGCCAAGTATCGAGAGTTCCTTCCCCATTGAATTCAATAATCACAGCAGCCATCCAAACACCAAACTTCACAGGTATATACTAAGCTCCCTTACTTCAATCCATTCACATTTCATCCAACAACCATGATCAGTTAAAGAATACAGAGTATACATATATATTTTCTCCACTTGAGATAAAGGCAATGAGAAAACTCTCACAAATCAGTAGCAAAACCAAGACTCCACATAGACTTAAATATTGAACTTAGCATTTAGAAGGGGAGGGAGGCTTATTCGAGGTACCTGTTTCATTTAAACGGGGAAAGATGACGGCTTGACGTCGACGCTAATCGCACGGAAGAGGAGGGGGTTGACTGCCCTGCTCCGCCGGACTCCAGGGAGACGCAACGGCGTCGAACCAGGGCGGTGACCCGGGATTTCAGAAGCGGCGCCTACGGTCGCCTCGACTTCGCTGGATTCAAGAGCAGCGGCGGACGTAGCCCAGCGGCGCGGCGATTTCGCCTGAATCGGCGGAGAGCTAGGGCTCGTTTTGAAAGGAGGAATTGAGCCATTCTGTGAGAGAATTAGAAGGCGGGCGAAGGGCATCGACTTCGCCGGATGTACAAAACCAACGGCGGCCCTTGCTGATCTCCTTTGAAGCACAGCGCGGTTCGTGGAACTCCAAGCACGGGGTCTCGCCAGAAATCGAACGCGGAGGCGACGCGACGACGGCGCTGCTCGCTGGTCTTCCAGAGGCGGCGGCATCGAACCGTGATGAGATGAGAGAAGGAGGCATCGATTCTTTGAGAGGGGCGGCGTACCTTCACCAAAAACCAGCAGCAGCGACCTGGGTTTGACGATGAAGAAAAAGGGCGGCGCTGGGTTAGACGCGTGGAAGGCTGACGCCGGTGATGGCAAACGACGACCGGCGCCGTTTGAATCGCCGGATTCCAGTTACAGCAGCGGCGACGATTTCTGAATTGGGAAGTTAGGGCTCCTCTTTGTTTCCTTCAACAGATATGGGAGAGAGAGAACTTCGGAGGGGGAATTGAGGACGAGGTTGGACGGGGCTGCTTCCAGTCGACGACCTCCCGCCGAATTCTGGAGCAGCGGCGGCACCCGCCTCGGCTGAAGGTAGAGCGAGATGGAGAGAGGCGTGAGTGATTTAGGAGAGATAGCAGAAGCGTGTTTGCTTAGAGAGAGAGAACCGAGTGCTATATAGAAATGGGCTCCTATTTTAATTGGGTTGGGCCAAAAATTTTGGGCTTTATTTATTTTAATATTTGGGCCGATTTTAATTTAAGTTGGGCCTTGTTTTATTTTATTCGGGCCTGCTTCACTTTAATTCCTATGGGCCGAGTTTCTTCATAATTAAAGCCCAACTACATTGTATTTTAATTGGGCTGTTATATTATCTGAGCTGAGCCTTGATTGATTTATTTATTTGAGCCCAACTAACCAATCATTTATTCATTGGGCCAAGATTTATTTAATTACTTGAGCCAATAAATTATTTCAATTGAGCCTCACCTTTAATTCTTTTGGGCTCAGTCTTTAATTGTAGTCAGGCCATTTCATATATATTGGTTGGGCCGAAAGTTGGGCCTTATTTATTTTATTCAGATGGGCCTCTATTACTTCATTTCAATTGGGCCTTTTATATAATTATTCAGGCCCACTTTTACTTAATTAATTATTAGGCGGCCTTATGTCGAGCCTTTTAATTACTTAAACTTACAACAGTACTTTCTCCCATTTATTAAGCCCGATTGAGTTTTACGAGGATAAAAGCGAGTAAGTCGAAGTATTTATTTATTCTTTCCTATCGACTACGAGGAGCGGGGGTTTATTTAATCGGCGGATTAGAACACCCTGTAGAAAACGGATTAATTTTAGATAATTATCCAGCTTCATGAGATGAGACTTAGCTTTTGTTTAAATCCGATAGCCTGGATTAATATTAAAATTTCCCGATTATTATTTCAGAATAATAATTCATGCATAAGAGGATCATGCATCATTAATTTCGTATTCTCATTATTTGAGGATTTTGCTCGAGCAGTATCTTATTTATATTCTCGTAATAAAGGTCAAGCACGAGATTAATAATCAGTCAAGGAGCTACTGTACCACAGAAAGTTTCTATCAGGTGGGCATTACTTTCATATATATCAAATGAGTTTAAATGTTACGTTCAAGCAAGTTATTTCATGACTAAATTAATTGAAGTTATTTCAAATATTGTCTTGCCATAAAATGTTTCAATTTCAGTATGATATCTATCTGATGTTACTTTTATCATGTAATCGAATTCGGGTCTTGAGCAGTTGATAGCTATCCTGCCAGGGCTAGTGTACACCAGTGACCGTGAGTCATCTAGCGGGTTGGCCGGTCAAGTGACCGTGAGAGGTGGCCACCTCTCCGGCACACAGTTCCAGATATGATAGATTACAAGAGAACTTAGACTGATCAGTCGAACTTTAAGAATCACAAATGAATTTAGTAAGCTTGGGCCTTTTAGCTAAAACTCCCTTGCTGTACTGTTTATGATGGCATGACAATTTACAGTTTTGAAGCATGTATTTTTATACTTAGGCCTACGTGCCCACTGAGTGCTTTTGTACTCAGCCCTGCATATGTTTTCTAAATGTGCAGGTTGAGCTGATGTGATGATGGTGCTGAAATGAGCAGAGTCTCCAGGGTTGTTAATAAATAGTTAACCTGTCTAGAATATGTCTTCATACATATGTCTAGCTACTTTCCGCTGCAAGATGTTGTTGATGTTATAGTATGTTATGTCATACTTTGAGTCTTAAGAGAATGGTTGCATATGATGTATAACTTGATTAATGAATAAAAATGACGAGTTTTATTAAGATGAGTAAGTTTTACGGCTATAAATGACGCCCCTTTTCTTCCCCTTCTTCTTTAACCCCATCCCTAGTCGTGGATCACTCGGCCTAACTATCCCTAGTTAGGGCGGGCTGTGACAGAGTGGTATCAGAGCGAAGGAAAGCTCTGAATTAGAAGTCTTGAGTTTAGTCTAGAATGAGTCACTAGACTAATAGTTATTAACAACCGTGAGCTCAGCGCACCATCACACCAGGCTCAACGAGGTATGTAAAATTTCAAAGTTTATTTGACGTTAAATTTTGAAGAGCATGATGTTGAGGTTATATGATGAGTTATGATGTTACACTTTGAAGGTGCATAGTTTGAGTTTGAGGATGACAACATGATTAATAATGAGTTATTATGTTGTAAGAGCATATGTTGACGTTACATGATGAATCATGAGAGCGTTTATATCATATGATGTTATATGATTGAGGATGCATAATTATGAGTTATGATGTGATGTATTTGAGATGTTTTGTGATGAGAATTGTTTGAGCAGTTGTGATAAGTCACGATGATTTAGATGAAGGAATCTAATGTCATTGTTAAGAGAGATTTTTTTTACTAAGTAGAAGGATAAAATGAGAACTTAGAGCTAAAGCTTGAGAGAGTTAGCAATTGCTTTAAGTACCTGTTGGTTTGAGTTATGAGTTTGAGTTATGAGCTTGAGTATAATAACATGATTAATGATGAGTTATTAGCATGCTGCAATGAGATATTGTACGATATGTTGAGTTATTTTGTGACGCGAGTTTTGCTCACGCAACCTTAATGGTACTTGAGGAGGTATCATGAGCCATAGTCTTTGGAGATGGCTTTGAGAGAGAATTGTTGAGTTGTCTTACTGAGTCACGATGATTTAGATTAAGGGATCTAATATCATTGTTTAGAGAGATTCCCTACTAAGTAAAGACGGGACGAGATGAGAATTTAGATGTTTTGAGCTTGAGTTTTAAGATAACAATACCACTTAGTAGGAGTTTTGCTAAGTTATGTTTTGTTTATTTCTGTTGCTGGAGCCAAGTAGAGTTAGTTCCTAGAGTCACCTTTAAGTTCTCCTTATAGGTTGGCCAAGGACTGTTGGCACTGCACGAAAGTGGACTGTTGTGAGATCGAACTCAGGGAAGATCGGATACGAGGACGAGGCGTACAGTATGTGGTACAGAGATACCCTAGCAGATTTTCAAACACAGGTTCATAGACTATGAAAGGATGAAAGCCTTATGGTTGTTACTAGACTGGATGGCATCGTGCACCTAGTCCCCGTACTACCAATCGAGTGGTAGGATTGAGCAAGGAAGAAAGCCACTCAATATGATGGGACATGTCGTCTTGAGCATTGGACGCACAGGAGATGGGATTTGTTACAGATACCCAGATTTTCTATGCGGATCTACTGACCGGATGCTTGTTTTCTACCAGGGACTCTAGAAGAGTGTAGTAGATATCGAGTCGATCCTTGAGTATCAGTTACCAAAGATTATAAAATGATAAACGATAATGAGGATGAGAAGTAGCCGAGGAGGGCTAGAGTTGATGAGGATGAGAAGAGACGCCGATGTAGGCTAGAGCTAAGGATGATCTTGAGAGTATGAGCGGTACACCCTTGTTTTTGATTAGTTTCGATTACATTGCGATGTATATAACTTACTTAGGAGATACTGATACTTGAGCTTTTGACATGCTGATAGATAAGCATGCGAATATAGTACCCTACTGATGTTAAATAGATGGATGTTCCTAATGTGCTAAAGTAGCAACTAGATGAGTTAACTGGTAGCAATTACCGTAGGAGGTCCAGACCGAGACATAGTACTATTAATGGTGTCGGTTTAGAAGGGACATTACGATAGATACTATGGTTTTTGTAAGGTTTATATAACCCCTTTATGTAAGTCCTCTAAAAAGAGGCATTCTACTGATGGATATATTAGGTTGACCAGACTGGTCTTTTTGTTAGCATTTCGTGAGCGCTTATTGCCTTACAGATGAATGTTAAGGTGACCGTGAGGGTTTCCTTAAAGTTGAGTTAGTAAATTGAACTTGAGTTTCGAGGATGCTTAGAGCGTTGGTCGAGTTGAGTTTTCCTTTTGTGATTTCAAAAATGCCTCAAAGATGTCATCAAGAGTGTGATGTGAAGGATAGGCGGGATAATACTCCGCCACCACCACCGCAACATGAGAGGAGAGTCGAAAAATATTGAACTTTCGAAACAAGAGTCTAGAACATAGGACCCTGAGTTTAAGCTTTTAGCTTGCTGGTGTGAACTTAAGTTTTGTTATGTATAGTATGTTGAGGGTTTAGAAGACACAGAATTTCCAAGTTCGGGATAGTATATCCCGTGTGACTGGGGAGTGATTATGTTGGACCTGGCCAGTCCGCATGATCCAAATCTCAGTAGACGTGTTTTGGGTTTATAAACCCATGTGTTTCAACTTTCGGTTGAAAAGCCAGATGGGTTCTTACTCTAGGTCATTTTTGTTCGACCTGGTAGTTACTTCATTCTACCATCTGGTCATTCATTTGAGTCTCTTGAACAATTTGTTTTGATGTCATTCTAGGGTTGAACCCTTACAACTTTTGAGTTATCCTAGTAGATTCTTTTGATGTATAAGACTAGTAAGAGGCACGTCAGAGGACTTTAACACCCGAGCAACTGGTAAACTACACCTGAGAACAATTCAAGGCTACTCTTGAGAAATATGTACCAAGGAGTACAGTAAGCAGCGAGAGGCTGATTATCGAAGTTTGATGCAAGAAAAGAAATCGGTTGTAGAGTATAACCGAGAATTCTGTGAGCTATCACGATTTGCTCATCAGAAGATGGATACTGATGAAGAGATGTCTGAGTTTTATGTGCCGGTTTAAGGCAGGACTTTAAGGTAGTATGGGCAAGTTATTGGATGCACCAGTTAGAATCCTGTTTAATACAGGAGCCTCGCATTCTTTAAGTGTTTGAAGCATGTTACCTTCAAACTCGAACCAAAACGGGCTAGTCCCAAGTTGAGAGTAATCACTCCTGTAGGAAGAGCTACTACAGTTTCTCACATGATTTCTAAATTAGAGTTTGAGTTAGAATCACTAAAGATGAAAACAAGAACCTTGCACTTAATGCCTATATGGAACGTAGACATTATTCTAAGGATGGACTGGTTGGCAGAGAACTTTGCCCCGATTGATTGTAAGAAGAGACAGATAACTTCCCAACCACCTGGGAATGAACATACATGTTTTCACGACATTGATAGAAAGAAGAGAATTCCAATCATTTCGGCACTTCAGGCGTCGAAATTGGTAAAAAAAGAAAGGAGCACAAGCTTACCTAGTTTACTTGAATGATGAAGGAGAATCAAGTAAAAAACTTTGAGGATGTAGTAGTGGTAAGGGAATATAGAGATGTATTTCCCGAGGTCTTACCAGGATTGCCACCAACAAGACAGTTGGAGTTCACTATCGACCTAGAACCTGGATCAGCACTAGTGTCGAAGGCACCCTATGGAATGGCGCCTAAGGAGCTACAAGAGCTGAAGATTCAACTACAAGAATTTCTCGAGTTAGGTTTTATTAGACCTAGTGTATCCCCGTGGGGAGCACCAGTCCTTTTTGTCAAAAAGAAGGATGGCACGTTGAGAATGTGCATAGATTATCTAGAGCTGAATAAATTGACACTCAAGAACAAATATCCTTTACCAAGGATAGATGACTTGTTTGATCAATTACGAGGAGCGACTTTTTCTTGAAAGTTGACTTGAGATCATATTACCATCAGTTCAAATTTTGACAGAAGGATACACCTAAGACAGCTTTTCAAATGAGGTATGAGCACTATGGGTTCATAGTTATGCCATTCGGTTTGACGAAGGCACCAGTAGTTTTCATGGATCACATGAATCGAGTGTTCCATCAATAACTGGATAAATTTATCCTAGTTTTCATAGATGATATTCTCATCTATTCGAAGAATAAGAAGGAGCGCCAAAACATTTGAGAACGATGTTGGAAATGCTAAGAGTTGAGAAGTTTTTGCCAAATTCACCAAGTGCGAGTTTTGGTTGAACGAAGTAACTTTTCTAGGACATATTGTATCATCCGAAGGAATTAAAGTTGACCCCGCCAAGGTACCAGCTGTACATGAGTGGAGATCACCAACTACGCCTAACGAGAATCGCAACTTTTTAGGCTTAGCAGGATACTATGAGAGGTTTATTAAAGGATTTTCCATGATAGCAAGACCGAGAAAAGAAGCTAAGTACAATTGGAAAGAGGAGTGTAAAGAGAGTTTTTTTTAAGAGCTTAAAGGAAATTGACTACAGCACCAGTGCTGCTAGTCCCGGAAATGGATAAAGAGTATACCATCTACACCGATGCGTAAAAAAAACAAAAATGGGCTAGGATATGTTTTGATGCAAGAATGAAGAGTTATAGTCTATGCATCACGACTACTTAGACCCCACGAGATAAATTATCCAACGCATGATTTAGAACTTGCAGCCTTTGTGCATGCCCTGAAAATTTGGAGACATCATCTCTACGGAGTTAGATGTGAGATTTTCACGGACCACAAAACTTTGAAATACTTTTTCAAGCATAAGGATATTAACATGAGGCAAAGGAGATGGCTCGAATTAGTAAATGATGTTAACTGCGACATTAACTATCACCCTGGCAAGGCCAATGTAGTAGCCGATGCATTGAGCCGAAAGGTCTCGTCAAAGTTAGGATGTCTTCTCACGAGAAAGAATGAGCTTATAAAGGACTTTGATAAGATGAGGATAGAGATGATAAAACCACCAGGGACGATAGCGAGTATTGTTGCGACGATGCCTAGTTTGAGGAAAATGGTGATTGAAGCACAAGGAAAGATGAGACAATGAACAAGTTACGAGAAAGGATAAGAGCATGAGATCTCAAGAGTTACCAAAAAGCATCAGACAATGCTATCTTATTTGAGGGGAGAATATGCATTCCCCGCGATGATGAACTTAAGAATACGATCATGAGTGAGACTCATGACACGCCTTACACCGCCCACCCAGGAGGCACACAGATGTATCAGGTCGTGGAAAAAAAAAAGATTTTTGTGGGACGGAATGAAACGAGACATAGCTTTGTTTGTAGAGCGATGCTTAGCTTGTCAGCAAGTGAAAGCATTACACCAACGACCCTATGGGAAGTTAAAACCGTTGGAGATTCCCGAGTAGAAATGGGATCACATAACGATGGATTTTGTGATAGCTTTACCGAAAAGTCAAAGAGGAAATACAGCAATTTGGGTGATTGTAGATCGACTAACAAAATCTGCACATTTCATACCGATCCAAATCGCGTATGGACCAGATAAGTTAGCACAATTGTATGTTCGTGACATTATAAGATTGCATTGAGTACCGGTGTAGATCACCTCAAAAATATATATATATATATATATATATATATATATATATATTACATCACGTTTTTGGATGAGTTACTGAAAGAGTTGGGTACAAGGATGAATTTTAGCATAGCAGACGATAGAAGATATGATAAGAACTACTATCCTTGATAGAGGAGTAAATCGGGAGAATGTGTTGCCACTAATTGAGTTTGCCTATAAGATGTGAGACAAAGTTTCGAGATAGGAGACAAAGTTTTCTTGAAAGTTTCACCCTCAAAGGGGATGAATAGATTTGGAGTTAAAGGACAGCTTAGACCCAGAGTTATAAGTCCTTACGAGATATTGCAAAAGATAGGTCCAATAGCGTATAGGTTGGCTTTGTCACCTAGCTTTGGAAATTGTGCGTTCCACGGTATGCTCGTGTCAATCACTTTGGACTGAGATTCAAAGTTTTCATCTAGATTCTGTATGAACTTGAAGAAGAAATTAGGCACAAGGTTAGATTTCAGTACCACCTTTTTCCCACAAACATATAGATGGTTGAGAGAATAATTCAGACTCTCGAAGACACGTTAAAAGTAGTACAAGGAAAAAGGTGAAAGTGATGAACAGTGATGTCATTGATTGAGTTTGCCTACAATAATAGTTATCAGGCAACAATCAATATGGCGCCTTATGAGGCAATGTATGGAAGAAAATATAGATCACCACTCTACTGAGATAAAGTAGGTGTAAGGAGAATTTTAGGACTAGACACGATGAATGAGATGATTGAGATAGTCTGACAGAAAGCAAGATGAGAGAAAAATATCATAACTTTTGTGATGATATGCAAATTTCGGGACGAAATTTTTGTTAAGAGGGGTAGTATGTAATAGCCCGCTCTTTTATTCTATGATTAAGATAAGTAAATGCGATATTTATTTATCGCATTCTTCAGTAAATGAAATCCAGTAATTATTTATGTTTAAAATTCAGCTATGATTCTAAATTGTATGTATACTATGCCTATTATTATTTTAGTTGTGCTTGTTAACTCGAGTGAGAAAAACCGCAATATAAATTATTGAGCCAGTCAATAATTTATATTTTCAGATTTATAATTGACTTAGCAAAGTCAAGTTAAAGTTGTTATTTTATATGCGATAGAGATTTTATTTCTATTAGTTACTTGAAAGTCGTGATTTAGTTCCGACTAATGAGAACGAGTTAAATTAGTTATTTAATTCGTAGAGATGTTACATCGAAGCATAGTTATTCAGCAAAACCTAGAACCAATTTTATAGATATGCGATGATACAAAGAAATTAGATTTTCAGATACAACTTTACACAATGACTGTAGGGAATTATTTACATCACCACTATTCCCTACTTACAATCAAAACCTATCACTATCACAAAACACTACAGCTACATACCTACAAGCATGCGGGAGATAACGCGTGAGTGTAAAAAGAAGAAAAATGAGAGAAGACCAATCGGCTCCTCCCTTCAAATTCAGCCAACCACCATCTCCAATCCTTTGACTTTACAGCCAACAACTCTCTTATTAAAGCACCAGCCTAACACTTCATTCCTTCTCTCATACACCAACCACCAGAAAGGGAGATGAAGAGAAGTTAATTCCTGCTGCCATCTGCCAAGTATCGAGAGGTGAGTCTTGGCCTAAGTTTCTTCATTTCATACTTGGTTCTTTCTGCATTTGTTGAGGAAACAACATTTGCAAATTTCAGTTCCTTCCCCATTGAATTCAATAATCACAGCAGCCATCCAAACACCAAAACTTCACAGGTATATACTAAGCTCCCTTACTTCAATCCATTCACATTTCATCCAACAACCATGATCAGTTAAAGAATACAGAGTATACATATATATTTTCTCCACTTGAGATAAAGGCAATGAGAAAACTCTCACAAATCAGTAGCAAAACCAAGACTCCACATAGACTTAAATATTGAACTTAGCATTTAGAAGGGGAGGGAGGCTTATTCGAGGTACCTGTTTCATTTAAACGGGGAAAGATGACGGCTTGACGTCGACGCTAATCGCACGGAAGAGGAGGGGGTTGACTGCCCTGCTCCGCCGGACTCCAGGGAGACGCAACGGCGTCGAACCAGGGCGGTGACCCGGGATTTCAGAAGCGGCGCCTACGGTCGCCTCGACTTCGCTGGATTCAAGAGCAGCGGCGGACGTAGCCCAGCGGCGCGGCGATTTCGCCTGAATCGGCGGAGAGCTAGGGCTCGTTTTGAAAGGAGGAATTGAGCCATTCTGTGAGAGAATTAGAAGGCGGGCGAAGGGCATCGACTTCGCCGGATGTACAAAACCAACGGCGGCCCTTGCTGATCTCCTTTGAAGCACAGCGCGGTTCGTGGAACTCCAAGCACGGGGTCTCGCCAGAAATCGAACGCGGAGGCGACGCGACGACGGCGCTGCTCGCTGGTCTTCCAGAGGCGGCGGCATCGAACCGTGATGAGATGAGAGAAGGAGGCATCGATTCTTTGAGAGGGGCGGCGTACCTTCACCAAAAACCAGCAGCAGCGACCTGGGTTTGACGATGAAGAAAAAGGGCGGCGCTGGGTTAGACGCGTGGAAGGCTGACGCCGGTGATGGCAAACGACGACCGGCGCCGTTTGAATCGCCGGATTCCAGTTACAGCAGCGGCGACGATTTCTGAATTGGGAAGTTAGGGCTCCTCTTTGTTTCCTTCAACAGATATGGGAGAGAGAGAACTTCGGAGGGGGAATTGAGGACGAGGTTGGACGGGGCTGCTTCCAGTCGACGACCTCCCGCCGAATTCTGGAGCAGCGGCGGCACCCGCCTCGGCTGAAGGTAGAGCGAGATGGAGAGAGGCGTGAGTGATTTAGGAGAGATAGCAGAAGCGTGTTTGCTTAGAGAGAGAGAACCGAGTGCTATATAGAAATGGGCTCCTATTTTAATTGGGTTGGGCCAAAAATTTTGGGCTTTATTTATTTTAATATTTGGGCCGATTTTAATTTAAGTTGGGCCTTGTTTTATTTTATTCGGGCCTGCTTCACTTTAATTCCTATGGGCCGAGTTTCTTCATAATTAAAGCCCAACTACATTGTATTTTAATTGGGCTGTTATATTATCTGAGCTGAGCCTTGATTGATTTATTTATTTGAGCCCAACTAACCAATCATTTATTCATTGGGCCAAGATTTATTTAATTACTTGAGCCAATAAATTATTTCAATTGAGCCTCACCTTTAATTCTTTTGGGCTCAGTCTTTAATTGTAGTCAGGCCATTTCATATATATTGGTTGGGCCGAAAGTTGGGCCTTATTTATTTTATTCAGATGGGCCTCTATTACTTCATTTCAATTGGGCCTTTTATATAATTATTCAGGCCCACTTTTACTTAATTAATTATTAGGCGGCCTTATGTCGAGCCTTTTAATTACTTAAACTTACAACAGTACTTTCTCCCATTTATTAAGCCCGATTGAGTTTTACGAGGATAAAAGCGAGTAAGTCGAAGTATTTATTTATTCTTTCCTATCGACTACGAGGAGCGGGGGTTTATTTAATCGGCGGATTAGAACACCCTGTAGAAAACGGATTAATTTTAGATAATTATCCAGCTTCATGAGATGAGACTTAGCTTTTGTTTAAATCCGATAGCCTGGATTAATATTAAAATTTCCCGATTATTATTTCAGAATAATAATTCATGCATAAGAGGATCATGCATCATTAATTTCGTATTCTCATTATTTGAGGATTTTGCTCGAGCAGTATCTTATTTATATTCTCGTAATAAAGGTCAAGCACGAGATTAATAATCAGTCAAGGAGCTACTGTACCACAGAAAGTTTCTATCAGGTGGGCATTACTTTCATATATATCAAATGAGTTTAAATGTTACGTTCAAGCAAGTTATTTCATGACTAAATTAATTGAAGTTATTTCAAATATTGTCTTGCCATAAAATGTTTCAATTTCAGTATGATATCTATCTGATGTTACTTTTATCATGTAATCGAATTCGGGTCTTGAGCAGTTGATAGCTATCCTGCTAGGGCTAGTGTACACCAGTGACCGTGAGTCATCTAGCGGGTTGGCCGGTCAAGTGACCGTGAGAGGTGGCCACCTCTCCGGCACACAGTTCCAGATATGATAGATTACAAGAGAACTTAGACTGATCAGTCGAACTTTAAGAATCACAAATGAATTTAGTAAGCTTGGGCCTTTTAGCTAAAACTCCCTTGCTGTACTGTTTATGATGGCATGACAATTTACAGTTTTGAAGCATGTATTTTTATACTTAGGCCTACGTGCCCACTGAGTGCTTTTGTACTCAGCCCTGCATATGTTTTCTAAATGTGCAGGTTGAGCTGATGTGATGATGGTGCTGAAATGAGCAGAGTCTCCAGGGTTGTTAATAAATAGTTAACCTGTCTAGAATATGTCTTCATACATATGTCTAGCTACTTTCCGCTGCAAGATGTTGTTGATGTTATAGTATGTTATGTCATACTTTGAGTCTTAAGAGAATGGTTGCATATGATGTATAACTTGATTAATGAATAAAAATGACGAGTTTTATTAAGATGAGTAAGTTTTACGGCTATAAATGACGCCCCTTTTCTTCCCCTTCTTCTTTAACCCCATCCCTAGTCGTGGATCACTCGGCCTAACTATCCCTAGTTAGGGCGGGCTGTGACAAGGTTCAAGAAAGAACCATAAATAAAAAAAGAACAGAAAACCATTTTCAGCCATTCGATCATCAAGATCTACGGTGGATGTATCATCTTGTTGGATGAATGCAGATCCTGGGTTCGAATCCTGAAGGGAACAATTTTTTATATTTTTTTGAGTGCATTCATTTTAACAGCGAATGCATTAATTTTTACAGTGAATGCATTGGATTTGATGGTTCTCACGTTCTCATAAATAATGTAGTTCTCTCTAGAACCACACCCTATATATATATATATATGAAATGACTACCATGAAAACACTCTTAAGTGTATAAAATAAGAACCAATCCTCACCATATATCTGTATTAATCAACAGCAACGATTAGAATATTAAGTGGCGTCCGGTTCATAACACAGGTGTTTGAAATTCGTAGCAAATTTACATTAAAGGGTAATGTAGGTATTTGACTTTTTTACTGCATTCAATTGTTATGCATTTCCTCACGGCAAATAAATATGGTAGTAAAGATTTGATATGATTACTTTCGCTAATATCAATAGTCGCAAGGCTTTTTTCATATCTTTTGTTACAAATTTTTATTGTTACGAATTTTTCATATGAAATAAGCATTTTCACACACTCCACACGAAAATTTTGTTACGAATTATATTTAATACTTTGCGAGTTTAATTTATACCTGAACTGGAAGTAATGTTGTAACCTAGGAAATTTTTAATATAATTACGAATTATAAGTAATGTTGTTACGAATTAATAGATGAAGTTGAGTTAACTATTATGGAACGTCCTCCACACGAAGTATTTAAAAAGATATTGTGAACAGAAATTAAATTTCGAGCAAGATGAAGCAAGCGCAATACCAGACTGCTCCATCTCCATAGTTGCGGCGGCCTGTGCAGTTTTCAGAATTTGGATTGCAAAATGTATAGGTTTGTGAAAAAATCTTTAATGTGGAACATGAAAATTTTTCATTCTATATTACGAATTGAAAGTACTTTTGTTACGAATTATATTTTGATTCTCTATCTTCAATGTCTAAGAGAATTGAAAATACAAAGATTAAAAAAAAAAACGGTAAATTTGATATATTTCGTTTGATTGAAGAATAATATATAGTGGATTTGATTATAAGATGAAAATAATATTATAATAAATATTGTATCTCTTAAATCTTGGAATAACTTAAATTTGAAATACATAATTACCTTTTACCCCATTAAAAAAACACATTTTAGAATATAAAATATGAACTATTTTAAGTCATTAGATCATCAAGATCTACGGTTGATTCATCATCTTGTTGGATGAATTCATGATCCTGAGTTCGAATCTCAAAGATAACAAAAATTTATTTTTCGCAATTCATATCTTTATACAGCGAATTCATACATGTTTGATATAAAATTCATATATTTTTTTTAATTCTTATTTCTTATTTTAAGAGGTGCTATCACTTTTTTATTAAATTGAGGTTTATTATAAAGTGAAAAAGAAAAAACATCCCTTGAAAGCACAAAATGCAGACTAAGGGTACAAAAACTTAAAAAGCGAAGGAGAAGAACTCAAAAAGGAAAGTCAGGATCATTATCCAAATCATCCGACCAACGCCTATGGACGACATTATTCATTGCAATCATACTAGGCCTATTGGTAACGTCAACCACAAACTCCATCGGTTTGTTACCCATTTCTTCCGCATTCCTGAGACGACTTTTAATACAACCTTCTGGAATTGCATGTATAGGGTCTCGTCCCTTTACCGAGCCCTTTGGACGGCCACGTCCGCGCTTCTGCTCCGAGAGCAACTGCATCCCCTGATTAACTTGCTCCTCTAACCTAATAATACGACTCGCCATGTCATCCGGAGAAGAAATGGATTTATTATCAAAATCAACTTCCTTAATCGGCGAATTAACCCGCTGGCTCGCTGAATCTTTTGCCCCAACTACCGGTTGTTGCTCTGCCACAGCTCCACTATTCGTTCCAGAATCCAACTCCAAAGTTCCCTCTACATTCGAGCCCTCCTTATCACTAGCCTTGTCCGTGTGAGGCGACCCAACATTTTCTTCCTCATGTAAAGGCTCTGCTTCATAATTGGAGTCCGCAATGATAGTCTCCTCCACTTCCTCTTCCTCATCCTCATCAAGCGCTTGATATCGGTTAGCATCCCCCGCCAGAGGGAGATCATTTTTCTTAAAAGGTGCCGCGTCTAGAAGATCAGGACCTGATAGAGGTTTAAGAATATCAACTTTGGGCTGCCATGCAGGAGTCGGACCCTCTTCCTTATCAAGATTCTTCACAACCACAACAGGAGGCTCAGTGATCTTTTGCTTGCTCGTGGCTCTCTCAGCTCTCCGGCATTTATCCGTTGAATGACCTGTAAGTTTACAACGCGAGCAAAAAAGGGGCATAGATTCAAAACCAAACTCAATGTAGAACGATCTATCGCCGTCATCAATGTACATCGAGTTGAGAATAGGCAAAGCCATGTCAAGTTCCACCAAAACCCGCGCAAAGTGTCCCACATGACCAGTTGCGGAGGCATTATCAATTCGCATAGGATGACCAAGCACACGACCTATACCAACAATAATCACCGGAGTCCATAACTCCACAGGGAGATAATATATCCGAACCCATACCTGAGCCAGAGACGACACTTCCTTATACGGATCGAAATACCTAGTCCATTCACGGAAGCGTACGTGGCCGATTGACAGTTGGAGAAAAGAACTCCCCTTAGCTTTCTTTTTCGCTTCCATCGTCAAAAATTTAACAACGAAGAATCCCTTAGCCATGGGCACCAGTTGACAGTCGGCGCACTGCCATATGGTTCGAAGTTCATGAGAGAGGTCGGCGAACGTGCGTGGCTTGTCCCCTTTACGTTGGATAAGTCTACCGATTAGTGCAAATTGAAACTCTTCCAACTTTGTTTGATATTCCGATTTGGGCACTGAAAGGGTGACAACCTCTCCTTGTCGCTGTATTTGAAGGCCTCGGAGGCCATATGCTGCAACATCCGGCTTCTTAAGGGATTTGGGTTGGACTTTATCAGCTACTTTGGCAGCGAAAGAAACAGCCGGAGCAGAACCCGGCACCTGCGCTACTGAAGTCGGCAGCGGCTGTATCAAACCAGGGATGGCCTGGTGAGGCTCACCGATCAAACTCTGCGCCGGTGAAAAACCCGACGAGCGCTGCCCAACAGCCACTGCGCCGGAAGAATAACCCGGCTTTACGAGAGGCGGGTGCTGAGACGGAACATTGGCAGGGGAATTAGATCGAGACCTGTCAAAATTAGAAGAGACCAGGGGAAGATTGAGGCCCCCCTTGTCACGATGGACTTCCGGCGAACTCGAATCCATCACCGGCAGGAGCGCCGGTGGAGAGTCTGGATTCGCGGCCGGCCGGAGAAGAGCCCTCGCGGTGGGAGAGTCTGGAGTCTGGATCGGTGAAGAACCCTCGACGGAGGAGAGTCCGGAGTCTGGATCGGAGAAGAGCCCTCGCGGTGAGAGCCCTCTGGATCGGCAGGCCCGTCGTGCTATCAGCGCCGCCCACCGGATCGAGAATCCGAGCAGATGAGAGACCGTCCTGGAGCGGGGCCGGCCGGAGAAGCGGTGGGGAGCTGGAGAAGCGGTGGAGCCGTCCAACTCGGCGTGCTGCCAAAGTCGCTGCGTGCTGCCAGCTTTTCTTCACTCTCTTGCTCTCGTTCCAAATCCCATATATTTCTCTCTTGTCTGGATCGGCAAGCGGCAGACCTGGAGTCGCGGCGTGCTCTCGGCCGCGCTGTGCAGGTCGCTGGTCACCGGTCGCCGGAGGGCCTGGAGGCGTGAAGCGAAGGCCGGACCTGGATCGGCGTGCTGCCAAAGATTGGCGTGGGGGACAAAAAGCTTGTGATTTTTCAAAAGCTAGGGGCCGCCATGGTGGAGTGAAAAAGCTTGTTCATTAAGAGGTGCTATCACAGTAGCCCTTCCATATATATATATATATATACTATATTTTCTTGTAATTTATATATTTTATGTTATTCTTATGATAATTATATAAAATAAATTTTTATGTAAATTATTTATATAATTAATTAAATTAAATTAGTAATACATTTTAAATTATATTAATCTCAACAACTTTTAGTAATTAAATTTTTAATTTTGTTGAGATCATAAAAATACCCATTAGTTTTCATATGAAATTTTATAAAAAGTTGACGCGTAAGAAAAAAAAGAGTAGAAATACATATAAATTTGACATAGGTATAATGGAGGATTGATTTGTTGCATTTGTTGTTACAAGATTTATTAATTTTGTTCAATTTTTTATTTTTATTTTTTGCCTTTTGACCATAATTTTATATGGAGTTTGAAAAATCATAATTGAATTGTGAGTATCATATAATTCCGAACTTCTAAAAGCATAACTAATTATGAAAATAATCTCGTCTGATATTTAAAAGACCATAACTGATTTATCGAACATCGTATCATTTGGAGTTTTAAGACCAACCAAGTTGTGGGCATCATCTTGTCGCAGATTTGACAGATCACCTCTAACTTTTGAGCATCATCTTATCTGAAACTTGAAAGAGAATCATCTCGTCTAAAACTTGAAAGAGCATCATCTCGTCTGGAGTTTTGAGCATCATCTCATCTAGAGTTTGAGAGAGCATCATCAAATATGAAATTATATTCAACCATGACTCCAATTGTCAACTATCTAACAAACATAACTCTAACAATTTAGATATTTTATTTATGTATATAATTTTATTAGTTCAAACTCTAGAGAGAAAGGAAAGAGAAGAGTTCTTAAAGCAGTAAAAGAGAGAGCGTGTGCTTTATTTCATCATCGTAGGTATTTATAGGCATTACAGTCGGGGTAAAGTAGTAAATTCGTTTGGTCATCTATTTCGCATGCTCGCCATTAAACTAATTAAGGCTATTATTAGATTATAACTTGTCAGGTCGTTGTCCCCTAATTACAGAGCTGGATTCTGTCCTCATCATCCCGCTCTGTCTAGTAGCTCTGTATTTCCTTCCTTGGGGCAGACTTCTACTCTTTGGCTCCGCTCTGCTAAGTAGCTCCGCCTTCTAGCGAATTGTCTCTGGCGTGTGGCTCCACGCTCTGGCTCCAATAGCTTAGCTCTGACTCTGGATCTGGCGATTTGGCTCTGGCTCTGACTCTAACGACTTAGCTCTGACTCTGAATCTGGCGACTTGGCTCTGGCTCTAACTTTAAGGTAATATAGTTGAAATTATATTAATCTGAATCATATTCCTCAATTAAATGTTAACCTTTTGTTAAAATAATAAATATTCTTTTAATATAAATTTTTATTTATTAATATTTTGAAAAAATGTCAATATTGAAGATTTTTTTTTTCATCTGAACATCATCTTGTCTGAACCACCTTGTAGGATCATATCATCATCTAAAGCCCGGAAGACGACATCTAATGTTTGAATACCAGACTTTTGAGCATCATCTCGTTTAGACTTAAAATACAAAAAATGAACTTTTATGCGTCAATTTTTTTAACATCACTATTTGGAGGTTTAAAAATCAAATTTGACTTGTGAGATTGTATGATTTGGAGCTTTTAATATCATAACTAACTTGTAAACATCATTTTGTATGGAACTTGAAAAAATCTTGACAAACTTTTATGCATTATTAATTAGCTTCAAATATTATAATTGAGTTCCAAGAATCATCTCATTTGGAGTTTGAAAGAATAAATTTAACTTGTGAGTATCATCATTTAATTGGGTTACGAGAATCATCTCGCTTGGAGCAATTCAAATTGTATTAGTCTCAATCATTCCACCAATTAAATATAGATATTTTAATTTGGAGAGCAAGGGCTTCTTCTTATATAAGTTTTATTTTAGTGAAACCTTATAAAAAAAAATCAATGTGAAATGAGGTAATTTATATGAATTATTCACTCGATTGAGATTATTTTAAATTTAATACATAATTAAATATTTTTAATGTATTTTAACATCATATCCTCTATTGTTCTTTATCTAAATTCTTCATTTATGCATTACTAATTTCATAATTTATCTATCTATCTATCTATCTATCTATCTATCTATCTATCTATCTATCTATCTATCTATCTATTATTATTATTATTATTATTATTATTATTATTATTATTATTATTATTATTATTATTATTATTATTATTATTATTATTATTATTATTATTATTATTATTATTATTATTATTATTATTATTATTATTATTATTATTATTATTATTATTATTATTATTATTATTATTATTATTATTATTATTATTATTATTATTATTATTATTATTATTATTATTATTATTATTATTATTATTATTATTATTATTATTATTATTATTATTATTATTATTATTATTTATTATTATTATTATTATTATTATTATTATTATTATTATTATTATTACTATTATTACTATTATTATTATTATTATTATTATTATTATTTACGAACCGAAACAAATAAAGTTTTTAGATATGAAAAATATATTTTTCTTCCCTATACAAATAAAATGTACGGATATATTTCATAAAAAAATAAAATTTTAATTATTTTGATAGACATAAAATACGATTTTGTTTTAAAGTAATCAGGTTATAGAATTTGTGCCTTATTATTCAAACATGTAAATCAATGACCTGTCCCGTTTATAATTTACATACGCGTGCATGTCTCAATTCAAATTCAATTTAAAATTGATTTTATTGAAAATTAAGAAGATAAATATTATATATATATATACATATAATATATATACACACTTTTGAGAAATATAAAATTAATAACAAATATACATCTAATCACTAACATTCAATTAAAATCATTTATAATTTTTTTTCTTGTCAGACATGTAAATCTAATTTTTATCGAGATAAAATAAATAATAAAATTTATTAATTTAGATTATATGTAAGTTAATGATAATAAAATTTATTATTATATATGTATAAATTTATTATTAATTATATTTATTAAGATTAATTTTTATCGAGATAAAATAAATAATAAAATTTATCAATTTAGACTATATGTAAGTTAATATTATAGATATATATATATACATTTATTATTAATTATATTTATTAAGATTAATGGATCTTTATATGGAATGCAATAGTTAATTAATTAATAAATGATGAAGATTATATATGGTAAATTTTGAAATGGTGAGATTTTAGATATGCCACATAGGTTAAGGCTTAATCCTATTATATAATAGATATGGTTGGGTTCCGGTAGTATCCAAGCTTATAATAGATCCGTAGATCCAACTCTAGACCACACATTTATGACATGTGGCGCATCAAGATGGTGACACGTGGCAAGGCATTTCAAGGCAAAATCTGGAGAGGGGTAAAATTGGAATCTAATTTTCGAAATTAAAAAAAAAATTAGATTTTCTCAAAATAGGTATATTTTAGATGCATAAAGTTTCATACGAGAATGCATGAACTTTCATATAAAAATGCATAAAGTTTCATATAAAAATGCATAAGATTTCACCCCACCCCAACCCCACCTGTAGTAGCCCGCTCTTTTATTTATTTATTTATTTTTATTAAGATCAGTGATTGCAATAATTGTTATATTGCATCTTCAGTTATGGTAAATCCAGTGTTTAGTTATCAACTAATTCAGCTCAGAAATCTGAATTTGATGCCATTGCGTGATATGATCGCAATTGAATTATTGAAGCATTCAATAATTTATTATCCAGTTTAATAACTGACTTAGCGAAGTCAAGTTATTAATTTATATGCGATAGAAATATTATTTCTATTATTTACTTGGAAGTCGTGATATAATTCCGAATTTAAGAACGAGTTAAATTAGATATTTAATTCGTAGAGAGTTATAACGAAGTGTCGTTATTTAGTAGAACCCAATATTTGTTTTACAAATACTTGATTAATTAATCAAGGCAAGAGATTTTTATTAGTCACCTCAATTCTATTTACTTACAATCATCATTTTTCTTTCACACTCCCTACGCTCCTACACTATCAATAGAGTATACAAAATCAAGAAATAAAATATAGATAGTACACGCATAGCAGCCCCTTTTCTTTAACTCTGCTAAGGTCATACTCTTTTCCCTGCAAAAGTCACAATTTAATATTTGAAGCATGCTAAGATACAACTAGGATCAGACGCACCCTATGAGTACTCCACTTTTCAAAGTCTCACATGAAATTTCACTATTAGTCAAAAAAAAAATTATGGCAGCCACCAACCAATTTCATTTTTGTCAAAAGTTGCAGCAAAATTTCCACATTTGCTGTAAATAGTTTTCAAGTTTTGCGGCCTAATCTGCCTATAAATTGAGGGCTTCATAGTAGCCTGAAAATCACCAACTACGATTCCCCCTCCTTCCTTTATGCACCAAAAATCATAGAGAGTTTATTTCAGCTGCAATGTGGACCCCAAGAGGTAAGCTCAACTTAAACTTCTCCATTTTCTTCTTGAGTTCAGCCTGCAATGGTTAAGCAAAATCCACAATTATGTTTCAGTTTATTCATTCCTGAATTCATTAGCACAGCAGCCAACCAAGCACAAAAAAACACAGGTGATTGCTAATCTCATTTTTACTCTAGTTCATGCTACATGATTCACACCAACAAGTATGCTTATGTTTTAGAAAGTCAGAATAAAGAATTGAGATATATATGCATAATGGACTTAGCAAAGTCACGTTTCAGTAATACAGATTTACACATGTTATGTAGAATGTCGTATGCGTTTATGATTCCCACTGGACTCGAGAAATTAAATGCTAACACAGTAGCAACCCCACAACGCCATTAATCTCTTGCACATATAGTATATAGAACCAAGACTTCACGTAAATTTGAGAAGTGAACTTGAGTAGAAGGAAAAGGAAGTGGGACTATATCGATGTACCTGTTCAGTCGAGCCGAGGGAATGACGGCGGCGATCCCTTGCTGCCTCGCTGGAATCTGACTATAACAACGGCGCGATGAGGCATCGAGCCCGTCTACACCGAAGAGGACAGCAGCGGTGGTAGTCCATGATGAAAGAATTAGGGTTCGATTGGGGGTATAATCTGGAGTTGAAATTTCAGAGAAGAAACACGGAAGATGAGAGTTTTGGGCAAGGTCTGATGCCGACGCCAACCTCACCGGACTCGGCCATGGCAGAGCCTGTTGAGGAAGATGCACGGCTGAGGTCATGCAATTTGAGAGGAGAGAGCACGATCAGAGATAGAGAGGAAAAGATGGAGAAAGAGAGGAAGTCAGAGACGAAGGGAGCAGCGCCAGTGGCCGGTTGCGGCCTCGCCGGTACTCCAACGACTTGATGCCGGTTTCGCCGGAAAGGGAACCGCGGCGGCGGATCTGCCGCAAAGGGGAGACTCGGCGACGGCTGACTCGTCGACTTCAGGCGGAGCGGCAACAGCTTCAGAAGGGAGGCGGCTGAGCGGGGCGGCGCGGCCGAAGGCCAAGCGCCGCTGGTCGCGGCCCAGAGCAGAGCAGCAGCGGCCGGAGGAGATCGAGCGAGATAGAGAGAGATGTGAGCAGCGATTCCTTTCTTGATTGAGAGACAGAGAGCCGAGCGCTGTTGTGAGAAGGAGGGAGATGCAGCGTGCGTTTTTTTTTTTAGAATTAAGAGAGAGAAGAAATGTTTGGTTTAATAAAGATAGAGGGAGAGAAGGAATGTTTTACTTTAATATAGAGGGAGAGAGAGAACCGATGATAGTGTGAGGATTAAGAGAGAGAGTTAGTTCTGCTTTAAAAAAAAAAGGTGAGTTTTGATAATTAAGAAAGAGAATGAGTGTTATACTTTAATAAAGATAAAAGAGAGAGAAAGAGTGTTCTCCTTTAATGAAAAAAATAGAGAGAGAAGAGAATTGTCGGTAGAGAGAACCGAGAGTGAAGACTTAAAAGAGGAGTGGGCCTTCCTTAGTTGGGCCGGGTTTGGGCCGATTCTTTTGGGCTTGTTTTTATTCTTCTTGGGCCTGGTTCAGTTTATTTGTTGGGCCGGATATTAATTCATTTGGGCCTTGCTTATTTTATTTCCATTGGGCTAATATATATTTATTATTTGGACTCCTATTATTTATTAATAATGGGTCTCGAATTTATATTATTTGGGCTCCTACAATTTAATTGATTAAGTCCAATGAAATTTATTTATTTAACCCAATAAGAATTATTATTTTAGGCCTCATTATTAATCCTAATTATATTTAATTAGTGATTAATTTTAATACTTGCTAATGATTAGTTGGTAAGTGAGTTAGACTAATTCAAGATGAGTATAATTCAAGATGAGTAGATTATTAAGATTTATAATCCAACCCCATGAAACGAGCTTTAATCCTATAGTTGGATTATTATTAGAAATTTCTCGATTTATTATCTCAGAATAATAATTAAAGGAATATGAGCCATGCATAATTACATTACGCATCCTCATTTATTTGAGAATTTCCTTGAATTAAAATCTTGTTTTATTTTCTCGTATTAAAGGTCAAGCACAAGAGTTTAAGGCTTAGTCGTGAGTCTCTACTACCAGGTGGGCATTTCTTATGCGTAAAATAAAAATGCTACTGAAGAACTATGCAACTTTCATGCTTTAAAATGCAAAATTAGATTTTTAAATGAGTTATGCTTTATTATGCTTAAATGAGTTAAAACTTTATTTCTCTTTATTATCTACGCTTGTCACGCTTTAATAATTTACGCTATGCTATTTACGCTTAAATTACGACTTAAATTTTTATAATTTATTATTTATGCTTTGTTACGCTTTTAAGTGATTTACGCTTAAGTGAGTTACGCTTTGTTACGCGCCTATGTGGTTCACGCTTTGTTACGCTTTAATGTTTTATGCTTATTATTTAACGCCTATGTGAGTTACGCTTTAATGCTTTATGCTTATTATCAAATGCTTATGTGATGATGTTAACGAATTCGATTCCTAAGCGAATAGCTATCTTGCCAAGGATAAATATATATATATTGCAACGCGACCGTGAGTCAATGAGAGGGTTGGCCGGTCAAACGTCCGTTGAGGGAGGCCTCCCTCAACGGTACGATGCTAGCGTCTGTTGGGGGAGGCCTCCCTCAACAGTACGATGCCGTGTCCGCTGAGGGAGGCCTCCCTCACGGCGCGATGCCTGTGCTCGTTGAGGAAGGCCTTCCTCACGACACGATGCTTCTTAATAGGACTTTCGATGATGAAGAATGCACTCACGCTATTTATAGATTTGGAAATGTTTAGAAAGCAAAAGATTTGAAAGAAGACTCACGTCTCTTATATGATGTTGTGGTTTGTTAATAAAATGTTAAGTTTATATTTTAGTTTTGGCAACTACCACTAAGTACTATTGTACTTAGCCCTGCATATGTTTATGAATGTGCAGGTTGAGCTGTGATGGATGATGAAGTGTTGCTGAGTGGAGCTTTTGTCAATTTGAAATTAGGCTCAGAAAAGATATATGTCTGCATACATGTATCTCAGTTATGTCTTCCGCTGCAAACACTGATTATGTTTTAGTCAAGTCTATAACTATGTGAATTACTCTTCAAAGAAATATCTAATGCTTACTCGGGTTCATCGAGTATCCTTTTTAATTATATGCGTCAATCCTTCAATGTCTTAAATTTTATTTCAAGAATTAATGCTAGATATCAATGTCTATAATCAAGTTATGAATGAGTCAAATGTGCCCTTTCTAACCCCGCTTCTTAAATCCCTTCCCTAGTCACGATTTCCCGGATTAGCTATCCTTAGTTAAGGCCGGTCGTGACAGAATGGTATCAGAGCGTTCATTTGCTCTGAGTCTAAGAATTTATTTTAGTCAAGCCTAGACTGGATCACTAGAGTGTCTAGAGTTCAATCGACAAAGCTCAACACTTCATCGCATCACACTCAACGAAGCAGAATGGTAAGCTCTTCCAAGTTTTGAGTTGATGTTTGAAATCTTTTATAGCATTTGGCATGATCGAAAAGTGGGAATTGACACGACATCAAAGTGTGTATCAGTCAATACTTAAGTTATATTGTTATTGAGTGAAATGACCGACGCAAGCACGATTAAGTATGACTATGGTATGAATTCCCATGAACATAGAGCTATTAAGTTAGGAGATCACCTCTACGACAGAACATAGAAGAAAACGTAGAAGAAATTCAACTATATCTTTTGGTGACTGAAGTGATGACAGTAAGACAAGTGATATGTATAGAATTTTTATAAGCTCGTGATTTATATCCACTATAAATCTCCATGACTTATGCCTAAGTATCAAATTGAGATACTATGATATTATATGCTTAATTTTTTTTATGACTCATGGATTTGGGATGCTAAGGACCCTTAAAGTTTACTACATCAATGTTGTCATTAGAGTCATGACTTGTTTACAAGTTATAACAAGTTAACCTTTACAAGAGTTCTTTTGAGGTTTGTATTATATGCTTGAGTGTATTAATTGACAAATCTTTGCTATCAGAATGCCACCTAAGAGAGGTCGCCCTGTGAGAAATAATAACAATCGCAGAAACCATAACGCCATACCAGAAGAACCCCAAAATGATCAAGAACATAACCCACACCCTCCGCCCCCAACTAGGAGAGTCGAGGAACTCTTTTTAAAACAAAACCCACCTACGTTTGGTGGGACGAGCGAGCCGGCTGAAGCCGAAATTTGGGTGCGTGCAATGGAGCGCATCTTCAACTTCCTACGTTGTACTGATGAGGAGCGCCTCTCTTGCGTCTCATTCCAGCTGACAGGATCAGCTGATTTTTGGTGGGAGGCACGTCGAAAAACTATGACCCCTGAACAATGGGCAATTTATACGTGGGAAGATTTTAAGGCGGGATTATATGACAAATATATTCCGAAAAGCTATAGGAAGAAGAAAGAGGCTGAATTCTACGATTTGAAGCAAGGAAAGAAATCTGTGGTTGAATACGATAGGGAATTCTGCAACCTGGCTAGATTTGCTCCACAACAAGTGGACACAGATGAGAAGATGGCAGAAAAATTTTGTGCCGGTCTGAGGCATGAAATTAGGATGACTCTAGCAAGCCACGGAGGACTCTCATACACGGAGTCTTTGAACAGGGCACTTGACATTGAAGCTGCAATGCCATCGGATAAGTCAGCTCCACCACTGACCTCGACGCCAAATAACCCACCAGCACCCTCACATACTCTCAAAGGGAAGCGCAAATGGGGCAACACTGAAGACAATATCAGTCAAGCCAACAAAAGAGTATGGCAAGAAAATGAACAGGCCGAACAGTTTAATCAACAAAGGCATGAGACACAGACTAACTTCGACCCAACTAGGGGTAACCGAAGTCAGCAAGGAATTTCACCTTGCCCCAATTGCGGTAAGATGCATAGGGGTATCTGTCGGGCTGGAACTAACGGGTGTTACAATTGTGGCCAAAAAGGTCACTACTCCACACAGTGTCCCAACAGACAACAAGGTTCAACAACTAAGCCCACCCACACCCATCCCTTACAAGCAATACGCGGACACCTTCAAATTCAGCCTCAAGAACAACAGTCACCACAACAGGGGGCAACTTATGCTTTTAACCAGGGACACTTGGAAGGTATGATAAGTTTATAAGAATACTTATCACTATCATGTTTAGTAGAGATGCTTTACATATCCTTGCTACCACACCATGCATGGTAATAATCAGCTTCGAGTGAGCTAAGTGCAATCTAGTGATAATCACACAACTTAGGATTACCATTGATATCCGCTTTAATCTAGTGATTGGAAACATCATATTTTATACAAAGATACTAAAAAAAAAAAAAAAAAAAAAAATCGATCAAGAAGTGTAGAAGATAAGGGACAAATTAGTTACCTTAAACATCTCGGAGTATGCAAATTTCGGGACGAAATTTTTGTTAAGGGAGGTAGTATGTAGTAGCCCGCTCTTTTATTTATTTATTTATTTTTATTAAGATCAGTGATTGCAATAATTGTTATATTGCATCTTCAGTTATGGTAAATCCAGTGTTTAGTTATCAACTAATTCAGCTCAGAAATCTGAATTTGATGCCATTGCGTGATATGATCGCAATTGAATTATTGAAGCATTCAATAATTTATTATCCAGTTTAATAACTGACTTAGCGAAGTCAAGTTATTAATTTATATGCGATAGAAATATTATTTCTATTATTTACTTGGAAGTCGTGATATAATTCCGAATTTAAGAACGAGTTAAATTAGATATTTAATTCGTAGAGAGTTATAACGAAGTGTCGTTATTTAGTAGAACCCAATATTTGTTTTACAAATACTTGATTAATTAATCAAGGCAAGAGATTTTTATTAGTCACCTCAATTCTATTTACTTACAATCATCATTTTTCTTTCACACTCCCTACGCTCCTACACTATCAATAGAGTATACAAAATCAAGAAATAAAATATAGATAGTACACGCATAGCAGCCCCTTTTCTTTAACTCTGCTAAGGTCATACTCTTTTCCCTGCAAAAGTCACAATTTAATATTTGAAGCATGCTAAGATACAACTAGGATCAGACGCACCCTATGAGTACTCCACTTTTCAAAGTCTCACATGAAATTTCACTATTAGTAAAAAAAAAAATTATGGCAGCCACCAACCAATTTCATTTTTGTCAAAAGTTGCAGCAAAATTTCCACATTTGCTGTAAATAGTTTTCAAGTTTTGCGGCCTAATCTGCCTATAAATTGAGGGCTTCATAGTAGCCTGAAAATCACCAACTACGATTCCCCCTCCTTCCTTTATGCACCAAAAATCATAGAGAGTTTATTTCAGCTGCAATGTGGACCCCAAGAGGTAAGCTCAACTTAAACTTCTCCATTTTCTTCTTGAGTTCAGCCTGCAATGGTTAAGCAAAATCCACAATTATGTTTCAGTTTATTCATTCCTGAATTCATTAGCACAGCAGCCAACCAAGCACAAAAAAACACAGGTGATTGCTAATCTCATTTTTACTCTAGTTCATGCTACATGATTCACACCAACAAGTATGCTTATGTTTTAGAAAGTCAGAATAAAGAATTGAGATATATATGCATAATGGACTTAGCAAAGTCACGTTTCAGTAATACAGATTTACACATGTTATGTAGAATGTCGTATGCGTTTATGATTCCCACTGGACTCGAGAAATTAAATGCTAACACAGTAGCAACCCCACAACGCCATTAATCTCTTGCACATATAGTATATAGAACCAAGACTTCACGTAAATTTGAGAAGTGAACTTGAGTAGAAGGAAAAGGAAGTGGGACTATATCGATGTACCTGTTCAGTCGAGCCGAGGGAATGACGGCGGCGATCCCTTGCTGCCTCGCTGGAATCTGACTATAACAACGGCGCGATGAGGCATCGAGCCCGTCTACACCGAAGAGGACAGCAGCGGTGGTAGTCCATGATGAAAGAATTAGGGTTCGATTGGGGGTATAATCTGGAGTTGAAATTTCAGAGAAGAAACACGGAAGATGAGAGTTTTGGGCAAGGTCTGATGCCGACGCCAACCTCACCGGACTCGGCCATGGCAGAGCCTGTTGAGGAGGATGCACGGCTGAGGTCATGCAATTTGAGAGGAGAGAGCACGATCAGAGATAGAGAGGAAAGGATGGAGAAAGAGAGGAAGTCAGAGACGAAGGGAGCAGCGCCAGTGGCCGGTTGCGGCCTCGCCGGTACTCCAACGACTTGATGCCGGTTTCGCCGGAAAGGGAACCGCGGCAGCGGATCTGCCGCAAAGGGGAGACTCGGCGACGGCTGACTCGTCGACTTCAGGCGGAGCGGCAACAGCTTCAGAAGGGAGGCGGCTGAGCGGGGCGGCGCGGCCGAAGGCCAAGCGCCGCTGGTCGCGGCCCAGAGCAGAGCAGCAGCGGCCGGAGGAGATCGAGCGAGATAGAGAGAGATGTGAGCAGCGATTCCTTTCTTGATTGAGAGACAGAGAGCCGAGCGCTGTTGTGAGAAGGAGGGAGATGCAGCGTGCGTTTTTTTTTTTAGAATTAAGAGAGAGAAGAAATGTTTGGTTTAATAAAGATAGAGGGAGAGAAGGAATGTTTTACTTTAATATAGAGGGAGAGAGAGAACCGATGATAGTGTGAGGATTAAGAGAGAGAGTTAGTTCTGCTTTAAAAAAAAAAGGTGAGTTTTGATAATTAAGAAAGAGAATGAGTGTTATACTTTAATAAAGATAAAAGAGAGAGAAAGAGTGTTCTCCTTTAATGAAAAAAATAGAGAGAGAAGAGAATTGTCGGTAGAGAGAACCGAGAGTGAAGACTTAAAAGAGGAGTGGGCCTTCCTTAGTTGGGCCGGGTTTGGGCCGATTCTTTTGGGCTTGTTTTTATTCTTCTTGGGCCTGGTTCAGTTTATTTGTTGGGCCGGATATTAATTCATTTGGGCCTTGCTTATTTTATTTCCATTGGGCTAATATATATTTATTATTTGGACTCCTATTATTTATTAATAATGGGTCTCGAATTTATATTATTTGGGCTCCTACAATTTAATTGATTAAGTCCAATGAAATTTATTTATTTAACCCAATAAGAATTATTATTTTAGGCCTCATTATTAATCCTAATTATATTTAATTAGTGATTAATTTTAATACTTGCTAATGATTAGTTGGTAAGTGAGTTAGACTAATTCAAGATGAGTATAATTCAAGATGAGTAGATTATTAAGATTTATAATCCAACCCCATGAAACGAGCTTTAATCCTATAGTTGGATTATTATTAGAAATTTCTAGATTTATTATCTCAGAATAATAATTAAAGGAATATGAGCCATGCATAATTACATTACGCATCCTCATTTATTTGAGAATTTCCTTGAATTAAAATCTTGTTTTATTTTCTCGTATTAAAGGTCAAGCACAAGAGTTTAAGGCTTAGTCGTGAGTCTCTACTACCAGGTGGGCATTTCTTATGCGTAAAATAAAAATGCTATTGAAGAACTATGCAACTTTCATGCTTTAAAATGCAAAATTAGATTTTTAAATGAGTTATGCTTTATTATGCTTAAATGAGTTAAAACTTTATTTCTCTTTATTATCTACGCTTGTCACGCTTTAATAATTTACGCTATGCTATTTACGCTTAAATTACGACTTAAATTTTTATAATTTATTATTTATGCTTTGTTACGCTTTTAAGTGATTTACGCTTAAGTGAGTTACGCTTTGTTACGCGCCTATGTGGTTCACGCTTTGTTACGCTTTAATGTTTTATGCTTATTATTTAACGCCTATGTGAGTTACGCTTTAATGCTTTATGCTTATTATCAAATGCTTATGTGATGATGTTAACGAATTCGATTCCTAAGCGAATAGCTATCTTGCCAAGGATAAATATATATATATTGCAACGCGACCGTGAGTCAATGAGAGGGTTGGCCGGTCAAACGTCCGTTGAGGGAGGCCTCCCTCAACGGTACGATGCTAGCGTCTGTTGGGGGAGGCCTCCCTCAACAGTACGATGCCGTGTCCGCTGAGGGAGGCCTCCCTCACGGCGCGATGCCTGTGCTCGTTGAGGAAGGCCTTCCTCACGACACGATGCTTCTTAATAGGACTTTCGATGATGAAGAATGCACTCACGCTATTTATAGATTTGGAAATGTTTAGAAAGCAAAAGATTTGAAAGAAGACTCACGTCTCTTATATGATGTTGTGGTTTGTTAATAAAATGTTAAGTTTATATTTTAGTTTTGGCAACTACCACTAAGTACTATTGTACTTAGCCCTGCATATGTTTATGAATGTGCAGGTTGAGCTGTGATGGATGATGAAGTGTTGCTGAGTGGAGCTTTTGTCAATTTGAAATTAGGCTCAGAAAAGATATATGTCTGCATACATGTATCTCAGTTATGTCTTCCGCTGCAAACACTGATTATGTTTTAGTCAAGTCTATAACTATGTGAATTACTCTTCAAAGAAATATCTAATGCTTACTCGGGTTCATCGAGTATCCTTTTTAATTATATGCGTCAATCCTTCAATGTCTTAAATTTTATTTCAAGAATTAATGCTAGATATCAATGTCTATAATCAAGTTATGAATGAGTCAAATGTGCCCTTTCTAACCCCGCTTCTTAAATCCCTTCCCTAGTCACGATTTCCCGGATTAGCTATCCTTAGTTAAGGCCGGTCGTGACACCACCCCACCCCTGAACCCCACCCCCTACCCCCCACCCCCCACCCACCCACCCCCCCTCCCCACCAATTTTTTTTTATTTTCTCAAAAATTGATTTTCTGACCACTGACCCCCCCCACTCCCCCACCCATCCCACCCCCCCAAAAAAAAAAAAATTGAAAAATTGATTTTTACATGCATAAAAAAATTACATGTTTTACATGCATATATTTTCGCACAGAAATGCATATACTTTCACACAAAAATGCATTACATTTTTTGAAAAAATATAATTTTTTTTGGGCTGGAGGGTGGGTGGGGGGTCAGCGGTCCGAAAATCAGTTTTTGATAAAAAAAAAAATTGGGGGGGTGTGGGGGGGGTGGGTGGGTCAGCGACTCAACAATCAGAAAATAAGTTTTGAAAAAAAAAAATTGGGGGTGGGGGGGGTCAGTGGTCAGAAAATCAATTTTTTTTAAAAAAAAAATTTGGGTGGGGGGTGGGGGGTGGGGCAGGGGTGGGGTGGCGAAAATACCAGATTTATTAAAATGAAATGCATTTTTTGTATAATTTAATGCATTTTTATGTAAAATCTTTATGCACTTTTGTTTGATTTTATATGCATGTGAAACATGACTATTTTGGGGGGTGGTAATGGGGAGGGTTGGGGGGTGGTGTGGGGTGGGGTGGTGAAAATACCAAAACTGTAAAAATCAAATGCATTTTTCTGTTCAAAGTTATGCATTTCATGTGAAAACTTTATGCATCTTTGTGTGAAACTATATGTAATACCCGGGCTTTTGATGACGTGTTTAATTGCTTAAGTTTGAGTAATTAGGGTATAGATCCCTTGTTTGATTACTTTGTATAGAGATGAGGAGTTATATGAAGTTTTGTTGTTATATTTTAAAGATGTTGAGATGTTCTTTTGATGATGTGAGGATGATGTGTGATTTTATATCCGTAATTGAGTTTGAGTATTTGAATAATTCGAGATAATTATTTGAATGAGAACGGTGAACTCGGAAGTGAGATCTGAGTCCGTTAAGACGTTTTTGAAATTTTTGACTTTTTGATGATGAATAGTAAAATACTGCTATTTCGTCTTTTTGTCGACTTTCAAAATCTTACGTGCACGTCGTCGAGAAATATTCTTAGTTTTTCGATACGAGTCCAATAATGAAAGTTTTTATTTGTGGACGACGAGTGAATAGTAAATCGGGATTTCTCGATAAACGAACTGAGCTCGTTTATCAGAATTTCGAGAACGAGCTTGCGTTTTCTATATTTATATAGAATTACGAGTGTAATGAAAGTGAGTAGGAGTTAAGAGTGTGAGTAACGAAGAATGTGGGTAATTAGTCGTTAAAACGAGACGAAACGGGATATTTAACGACTAACGGGTTAATATCTTAAATATCTAAGGCTACCCCACCAAAACCACCCCCCAAACCGCCCAACACCCCTTTATCTACCTCACTCACGGCTGAATTCAGCCAACACACTCCAATCATCTTTTCTCTCTCACACACAAACACCAAGAACACACACTCCCTCCATTAAAGCTTCTTCAAGCTTTTGAGCTCCGATTTGAGCACCGAGACGAGCGCCGATCATCTTTTTGATCACGTTTTTACGTAGGTAACATCTCTACCTACGATTTCATGGTTTTCTTTTCGATTTTCGTCGACGTCGAAAAATGTCGATTCTCGACTTTATTTTGAAACGACGTCGGATCGTCGTGAAATTTTAGTATGTTGTTCTTGGGTAGATGTCGAGCATGTTTAATGAAGAGAGTAAGAACGGAATGAACCGTAGCTATGAAACTCATGAGGGCAGCCCCGTTTTTCACACATTAGCTTGTCTTTCGATTTTTGTTTGATCGTTTTGACTTGATATTTGTGCTTAGGGGTATGCTAGAATCGATATATATTAAATTCGTATTTTTTTCAAGCACGAAAATTGTATAAGTTTTTAGAGTATGATTATTTAAATTCGTGAAGTTTGGGATGTTGCATAATGAATATTATTGCGTATATGTGTTCTACGATATCACATGAGCATGCTAATTGATTTACAATTTATGGATGATAATTGTTGAACGAAATTAAAATTGGAATTCTGTCAAAATTTTACAGCAGTTTCAAGCTTATGTTTCGATGAGTTTTCATTGCTTGATGGCTCTGAAATTTTAATATGTTTATCTATGATATGTGTATTTCGTCGCTGCAAAATTTCATGTCTTTTGGATGAGGTTTGCTATTTTAAAGATATTTTGAAAAATCCTTGACAGAATCTGTCAACTGTTGGTAGACTTCACAAAAACGTTTATATCTATTAATCTATGAAGGATTTTGCATCACCGTTTTTTTTAAACGAAACTAGACTTCAATAATTTTCTAAAAACATAAGATTTCGATTTTTATGACCTCTGAAACAGAGCAGTTTATTATTTCAAAAATGCCCTGTTCTGCTGTCATATTTTTCCAACAGTAAAAGTGTATGAGTTTCATTGTTTATTTGGCAGATCATATGAACGTTTTCTCTTGTGAAATTTTAACCAAATCTTCAAGGATACCTTTAGTTTTGGCTGATTAAATTTGATGGAATTTTATTAAGGTTTGCCTTGGTTTCTAATGGCCTAAACAAAATTGGCAGAAACTGTCAATCTTTGACAACCTGCACTAAAAGAGCAATATCTCCAAAAATCTTTAACCTTTTTGGTTAACTACCATTTTTAGAGTGAACTACACTTCATGAAGTTTTTGAGATCAATTGGTATGATAGTTTATGATGATTGAGTTGGTTGTTATGAATTTTTAAAGATGACACAAAAACAACAAAACTTTCTAGAAAACAACTTGATTATATTTGTTTTGATGGATGATACGATATGACTAAATGGTGTGAGTTGTGAGAGTTATGATTAACGCACATAAATGTTGGTATCTGACACTCGAACAATTGGTGTCGAGTATAAATGATAGTTTACTGATAAAGAGTTTTGATGATTTTGAATTGTTTGGTTTGCGTTGAAAAGAAGTCAAGATGTTAAGTTTTGAGTCGAGAGACGAGTTCACGTAGTGAGATTCACGCGTTGAAATCTCGTGGCTGACATTATATATGAATAGGTCATGCCGAAATTTTTAGTGAAATTAGAATTTGAGCATAGTCAATTCTTGTTGACCCGTGACTCAAATACATGCCTAATGGAAAGTTTAACTTTCTAATTGGTTAATTAGACGAGATGAGAGCGAATAGATCTGCTAAGAAAGTGGACTTTTCGATGTGTTAAATATTTCTTTTAATTGAAGCGCTGCTAATTATAACATAAGGATGTTATAATTAATGAGTAATGACGAGAGATAATAATTGTTATATTGATTAACAATCAAGAGAGATGAACATTAGAGATACTAATGTTTCATAAAAGAGATTAGATTATTAATCGAGGTTTCTTTTATAACTTCTCACCAATTCTTCATAACGATGAAGGTCCTTTTGGGAAGTAACGACTTGAGGGAGAGAGTGACGTTACTCATTGATACAGAGACACAACGAGGTGGGCATTACTTTTACTATACGTATATAGAGATCCCCTGCGTGTCGTAGGCCTCTTATACGAATGAATGCATGAGATGATTTAACTGTTAATTTCAGTTTTATATAACTATCAAACGAGTTTAATGCTACCTTTGAACAAGTTATTTCGTTACAAATCTTTGAACTGGAAAATATTACAACTGTTGTCTTGCCATAAAATGTTTAAATTTTAGTATGATATCTATCTGCTTTGGCTTTGCCAATGATGCAATCGAATTCGGGTCTTGAGCAGTTGATAGCTATCCTGCCTTGGCTAGTGTACACCAGTGACCGTGAGTCATCTAGCGGGTTGGCCGGTCAAGTGACCGTGAGAGGTGGCCACCTCTCCGGCACACAGTTTCAGATATGATAGATTACAAAAGAACTTAGTCTGATCAGACGAACTTTAAGAATCACAAATGAACTTAGTAAGCTTGGGCCTTTTTAGCGAAAAACTCCCTTGCTGTACTGATTATGATGGCATGACAATTTACAGTTTTGAAGCATGTATTTTTATACCTAGGCATACGTGCCCACTGAGTGCTTTTGTACTCAGCCCTGCATATGTTTTCTAAATGTGCAGGTTGAGCTGATGTGATGATGGTGCTGCAATGAGCGGAGTCTCCAGGGTTGTTAATAAATAGTTAACCTGTCTAGAATATGTCTTCATACATATGTCTAGCTACTTTCCGCTGCAAGATGTTGTTGATGTTATAGTATGTTATGTCATACTTTGAGTCTTAAGAGAATGGTTTCATATGATGTATAACTTGATTAATGATATTAATTAAGTTTTATGTTGTCTTTCATAGACTGTTCAAAAGAGTATTAATGAGTAAATACGACGATTTTTCTTAGGTTGAGTAAGATTTACGGTTTCAAATGACGCCCCTTTCTTTCCCTTATTCTTTAACCCCATCCCTAGTCGTAGATCACTCGGCTTAACTATCCTTAGTTAAGGCGGGCTGTGACAGAGTGGTATCAGAGCGAAGGAAAGCTCTGAATTAGAAGTCTTGAGTTTAGTCTAGAATGAGTCACTAGACTAATAGTTATTAACAACCGTGAGCTCAGCGCACCATCACACCAGGCTCAACGAGGTATGTAAAATTTCAAAGTTTATTTGACGTTAAATTTTGAAGAGCATGATGTTGAGGTTATATGATGAGTTATGATGTTACACTTTAAAGGTGCATAGTTTGAGTTTGAGGATGACAACATGATTAATAATGAGTTATTATGTTGTAAGAGCATATGTTGATGTTACATGATGAATCATGAGAGCGTTTATATCATATGATGTTATATGATTGAGGATGCATAATTATGAGTTATGATGTGATGTATTTGAGATGTTTTGTGATGAGATTTGTTTGAGCAGTTGTGATAAGTCACGATGATTTAGATGAAGGAATCTAATGTCATTGTTAAGAGAGATTTTTTTTACTAAGTAGAAGGATGAAATGAGAACTTAGAGCTAAAGCTTGAGAGAATTAGCAATTGCTTTAAGTACTTGTTGGTTTGAGTTATGAGTTTGAGTTATGAGCTTGAGTATAATAGCATGATTAATGATGAGTTATTAGCATGATGCAATGAGATATTGTACGATATGTTGAGTTGTTTTGTGACGCGAGTTTTGCTAACGCAACCTTAATGGTACTTGAGGAGGTATCATGAGCCATAGTCTTTGGAGATGGCTTTGAGAGAGAATTGTTGAGTTGTCTTACTGAGTTACGATGATTTAGATTAAGGGATCTAATATCATTGTTTAGAGAGATTCTCTACTGAGTAAAGATGGGACGAGATGAGAATTTAGATGTTTTGAGCTTGAGTTTTAAGACAACAGTACTACTTAATAGGAGTTTTGCTAAGTTATGTTTTGTTTATTTCTGTTGCTGGAGCCAAGTAGAGTTAGTTCCTAGAGTCACCTTTAAGTTCTCCTTATAGGTTGGCCAGGACTGTTGGCACTGCACGAAAGTGGACTGTTGTGAGATCGAACTCAGGAAAGATCGGATACGAGGACGAGGCGTACAGTATGTGGTACAGAGATACCCTAGCAGATTTTCAAACACATGTTCATAGACTATGAAAGGATAAAAGCCTTATGGTTGTTACTAGACTGGATGGCATCGTGCACCTAGTCCCCGTGCTACCAATCGAGTGGTAGGATTGAGCAAGGAAGAAAGCCACTCAATATGATGGGACATGTCGTCTTGAGCATTGGACCCACAGGAGATGGGATTTGTTACAGATACCCAGATTTTCTATGCGGATCTACTGACCGGATGCCTGTTTTCTACCAGGGACTCTAGAAGAGTGTAGTAGATATCGAGTCGATCCTTGAGTATCAGTTACCAAAGATGATAAAATGATAAACGATAATGAGGACGAGAAGTAGCCGAGGAGGGCTAGAGTTGATGAGGATGAGAAGAGAAGTCGATGTAGGCTAGAGCTAAGGATGATCTTGAGAGTATGCGCGGTACACCCTCGTTTTTGATTAGTTGCAATTACATTGCGATGTATATAACTTACTTAGGAGATACTGGTACTTGAGATTTTGACATGATGATAGATAAGCATGCGAATATAGTACCCTACTGATGTTAAATAGATGGATGTTCCTAGTGTGCTAAAGTAGCAACTAGATGAGTTAACTGGTAGCAATTACCGTAGGAGGTTCAGACCGAGACATAGTACTATTAATGGTGTTGGTTTAGAAGGAACATTACGATAGATACTATGGTTTTTGTAGGGTTTAAATAACCCCTTTATGTAAGCCCTCTAAAAAGAGGCATTCTACTGATGGATATATTAGGTTGACCAGAGTGGTCTTTTTGTTAGCATTTCGTGAGTGCTTATTGCCTTACAGATGAATGTTAAGGTGACCGTGAGGGTTTCCTTAAAGTTGAGTTAGTAAATTGAACTTGAGTTTCGAGGATGCTTAGAGCGTTGGTCGAGTTGAGTTTTCCTTTTGTGATTTCAAAAATGCCTCAAAGATGTCATCAAGAGTGTGATGTCAAGGATAGGCGGGATGATACTCCGCCACCACCACCGCAACATGAGAGGAGAGTCGAAAAATATTGAACTTTCGAAACAAGAGTCTAGAACATAGGACCCTGAGTTTAAGCTTTTAGCTTGCTGGTGTGAACTTAAGTTTTGTTATGTATAGTATGTTGAGGGTTTAGAAGACACAGAATTTCTAAGTTCGGGATAATATATCCCGTGTGACTGGGGAGTGATTATGTTGGACCTGGCCAGTCCGCATGATCCAAATCTCAGTAGACGTGTTTTGGGTTTATAAACCCATATGTTTCAACTTTCGGTTGAAAATCCAGATGGGTTCTTACTGTAGGTCATTTTGTTCGACCTGGTAGTTACTTCATTCTACCCTCTGGTCATTCATTTGAGTCTCTTGAACAATTTGTTTTGATGTTGTTCTAGGATTGAACCCTTACAAGTTTTGAGTTATCCTAGTAGATTCTTTTAATGTATAAGACTAGTGAGAGGCACGTCAGAGGACTTTAACACCCGAGCAACTGGTAAACTACACCTGAGAACAATTCAAGGCTACTCTTGAGAAATATGTACCAAGGAGTACAGTAAGCAGCAAGAGGCTGACTATCGAAGTTTGATGCAAGGAAAGAAATCGGTTGTAGAGTATAACCGAGAATTCTGTGAGCTATCACGATTTGCTCATCAGAAGATGGATACTGATGATGAGATGTCTGAGTTTTATGTGCCGGTTTAAGGTAGGACTTTAAGGTAGTATTGGGCAAGTTATTGGATGCATCAGTTAGAATCCTGTTTAATACAGGAGCCTCGCATTCTTTAAGTGTTTGAAGCATGTTACCTTCAAACTCGAACCAAAACGAGCTAGTCCCAAGTTGAGAGTAATCACTCCTGTAGGAAGAGCTACTACAGTTTCTCACATGATTTCTAAATTAGAGTTGAGTTAGGATCACTAAAGATGAAAGCAAGAACCTTGCACTTAATGCCTATGTGGAACGTAGACATTATTCTAAGGATGGACTGGTTAGCAGAGAACTTTGCCCCGATTGATTGTAAGAAGAGACAGATAACTTTTCAACCACCTGGGAAGGAACAGACATGTTTTCACGGCATTGATAAAAAGAAGAGAGTTCCAATCGTTTCGGCACTTCAGGCGTCGAAATTGGTAAAGAAGAAAGGAGCACAAGCTTACCTAGTTTACTTGAATGATGAAGGAGAATCAAGTAAAAAAAAAAAAAAAACTTTGAGGATGTAGCAGTGGTAAGGGAATATAGAGATGTATTTCCCGAGGTCTTACCAGGATTGCCACCAACAAGATAGTTGGAGTTCACTATCGACCTAGAACCTGGATCAGCACTAGTGTCGAAGGCACCCTATAGAATGGCGCCTAAGGAGCTACAAGAGCTGAAGATTCAGCTGCAAGAATTGCTCGAGTTAGGTTTTATTTGACCTAGTGTTTTTCCCGTGGGGAGCACCAGTACTTTTTGTCAAAAAGAAGGATGACACGTTGAGAATGTGCATAGATTATCGAGAACTGAATAAATTGACACTCAAGAACAAATATGCTTTACCGAGGATAGACGACTTGTTTGATCAATTAAGAGGAGCGAGCTTTTTCTTAAAAGTTGACTTGAGATCAGATTACCACCAGTTGAAATTTTGACAGAAGGATATACCTAAGACAGCTTTTCAAATGAGGTATGAGCACTATGAGTTCATAGTTATGCCATTCGGTTTGACGAAGGCACCAGTAGTTTTCATGGATCACATGAATTGAGTTTTCATCAATAACTGGATAAATTTGTCCTAGTTTTCATAGATGATATTCTCATCTATTCGAAGAATGAGCAGGAGCTCCAAAACATTTGAAAACGATGTTGGAAACACTAAGAGTTGAGAAGCTTTTTGCCAAATTCACCAAGTGCGAGTTTTGGTTGAACAAAGTAACTTTACTAGGACATGTTATATCATCTGAAGGAATTAAAGTTGACCCCGTCAAGGTACAAGCTGTACATGAGTGGAGATCACCAACTACGCCTAACAAGATTCTCAACTTTTTAGGCTTAGCAGGATACTATCAGAGGTTTATTGAAGGATTTTCCACGATAACAAGACCGATGACACAATTACTTAGAAAAGAAGCTAAGTACAATTGGAAAAAGGAGTGTGAAGAGAGTTTTTAAGAGCTTAAAGGAAATTGACTACAGCACCAGTGCCGCTAGTCCCGGAAATGGATAAAGAGTATACCATCTACACAGATGCGTTAGAGAATGGGCTAGGATGTGTTTTGATGCAAGAAGGAAGAGTTACAGTCTATGCATAACGATAACTTAGACCCCACGAGATAAATTATCCAACGCATGATTTAGAGCTTGCAGCCGTTGTGCATGCCCTGAAAATTTGGAGACATCATCTCTACGGAGTTAGATGTGAGATTTTCACGGACCACAAAAGTTTGAAATACTTTTTCGAGCAGAAGGATATTAACATGAGGCAAAGGAGATGGCTCGAATTAGTAAATGATGTTGACTGCAACATTAATTATCACCCTGACAAGGCCAATGTAGTAGCCGATACATTGAGCCGGAAGGTCTCGTCAAAGTTAGGATGTCTTCTCACGAGAGAGAATGAGCTTATAAAGGACTTTGACAAGATGATGATAGAAATGATAAAACCACCAGGGACGATAGCGAGTATTGTTGCGACGATGCCTAGTTTGAGGAAAATGATGATTGAAGCACAAGGAAAGATGAGACAATGAACAAGTTACGAGAAAGGATAACAGCAGGAGATCTCAAGAGTTACCAAAAAGCATCAGACAATGCTATCTTATTTGAGGGGAGAATATGCATTCCCCGCGATGATGAACTTAAGAATACGATCATGAGTGAGACTCATGATACGCCTTACACCGCCCACCCAGGAGGCACAAAGATTTATTAGGTTGTGAAAAAGAGATTTTTGTGGGACGGAATGAAACGAGACATAGCTTCGTTTGTAGAGCGATGCTTAGTTTGTCAGCAAGTGAAAGCATTACACCAACGACCCTATGGGAAGTTAAAACTGTTGGAGATTCCCGAGTGGAAATGAGATCACATAGCGATGGAATTTGTGATAGCTTTACTGAAAAGTCAAATAGGAAATACAGCAATTTGGGTGATTGTAGATCGACTAACAAAATCTGCACATTTCATACTGATCCTAATCGCGTATGGACCAGATAAGTTAGCACAATTGTACGTTCGTGAGATTATAAGATTGCTTTGAGTACCGATGTAAGATCACCTCAGAAAGAGATCAATAAAAAAAATTTACATCACGTTTTTGGATGAGTTACAGAAAGAGTTGGGTACAAGGATGAATTTTAGCATAGCAGACGATAGAAGATATGATAAGAACTACTATCCTTGATAGAGGAGTACATCGGGAGAATGTATTGCCACTAATTGAGTTTTCCTATAAGATGTGAGACAAAGTTTCGAGGTAGGTGACAAAGTTTTCTTGAAGGTTTCACCCTCAAAGGGGATGAATAGGTTTGGAGTTAAAGGACAGCTTAGACCCAGAGTTATAAGTCCTTATGAGATTTTGCAAAAGATAGGTCCAATAGCATATAGGTTGGCTTTGCCACCTAGCTTTGGAAATGTGCATAACGTGTTTCACGTGTCACAACTGAGAGGATATAATTTTCGACCCAAACCATGTGGGTTACTAAGAAGAAATGATCTTAGAACCAGACTTGAGTTATGAAGAGAGACCTCAGATGATGCTAAATCATAAGAATCGACTATTGAGAAATAAGTCGATCGCACTGGTTAAAGTCCAGTGGAGACGTTATAGTTAGAAAGAAGTGGAAAGAGAGCTTGATGATATGATGTGAGAGAAGTGCCCGAAACATTTACAGGAGGTACAAATTTCGGGACGAAATTTATTTTAAGGGGGAGGGTATGTAATACCCGGGCTTTTGATGACGTGTTTAATTGCTTAAGTTTGAGTAATTAGGATATAGATCCCTTGTTTGATTACTTTGTATAGAGATGAGGAGTTATATGAAGTTTTGTTGTTATATTTTAAAGATGTTGAGATGTTCTTTTGATGATGTGAGGATGATGTGTGATTTTATATCCGTAATTGAGTTTGAGTATTTGAATAATTCGAGATAATTATTTGAATGAGAACGGTGAACTCGGAAGTGAGATCTGAGTCCGTTAAGACGTTTTTGAAATTTTTGACTTTTTGATGATGAATAGTAAAATACTGCTATTTCGTCTTTTTGTCGACTTTCAAAATCTTACGTGCACGTCGTCGAGAAATATTCTTAGTTTTTCGATACGAGTCCAATAATGAAAGTTTTTATTTGTGGACGACGAGTGAATAGTAAATCGGGATTTCTCGATAAACGAACCGAGCTCGTTTATCAGAATTTCGAGAACGAGCTTGCGTTTTCTATATTTATATAGAATTACGAGTGTAATGAAAGTGAGTAGGAGTTAAGAGTGTGAGTAACGAAGAATGTGGGTAATTAGTCGTTAAAACGAGACGAAACGGGATATTTAACGACTAACGGGTTAATATCTTAAATATCTAAGGCTACCCCACCAAAACCACCCCCCAAACCGCCCAACACCCCTTTATCTACCTCACTCACGGCTGAATTCAGCCAACACACTCCAATCATCTTTTCTCTCTCACACACAAACACCAAGAACACACACTCCCTCCATTAAAGCTTCTTCAAGCTTTTGAGCTCCGATTTGAGCACCGAGACGAGCGCCGATCATCTTTTTGATCACGTTTTTACGTAGGTAACATCTCTACCTACGATTTCATGGTTTTCTTTTCGATTTTCGTCGACGTCGAAAAATGTCGATTCTCGACTTTATTTTGAAACGACGTCGGATCGTCGTGAAATTTTAGTATGTTGTTCTTGGGTAGATGTCGAGCATGTTTAATGAAGAGAGTAAGAACGGAATGAACCGTAGCTATGAAACTCATGAGGGCAGCCCCGTTTTTCACACATTAGCTTGTCTTTCGATTTTTGTTTGATCGTTTTGACTTGATATTTGTGCTTAGGGGTATGCTAGAATCGATATATATTAAATTCGTATTTTTTTCAAGCACGAAAATTGTATAAGTTTTTAGAGTATGATTATTTAAATTCGTGAAGTTTGGGATGTTGCATAATGAATATTATTGCGTATATGTGTTCTACGATATCACATGAGCATGCTAATTGATTTACAATTTATGGATGATAATTGTTGAACGAAATTAAAATTGGAATTCTGTCAAAATTTTACAGCAGTTTCAAGCTTATGTTTCGATGAGTTTTCATTGCTTGATGGCTCTGAAATTTTAATATGTTTATCTATGATATGTGTATTTCGTCGCTGCAAAATTTCATGTCTTTTGGATGAGGTTTGCTATTTTAAAGATATTTTGAAAAATCCTTGACAGAATCTGTCAACTGTTGGTAGACTTCACAAAAACGTTTATATCTATTAATCTATGAAGGATTTTGCATCACCGTTTTTTTTAAACGAAACTAGACTTCAATAATTTTCTAAAAACATAAGATTTCGATTTTTATGACCTCTGAAACAGAGCAGTTTATTATTTCAAAAATGCCCTGTTCTGCTGTCATATTTTTCCAACAGTAAAAGTGTATGAGTTTCATTGTTTATTTGGCAGATCATATGAACGTTTTCTCTTGTGAAATTTTAACCAAATCTTCAAGGATACCTTTAGTTTTGGCTGATTAAATTTGATGGAATTTTATTAAGGTTTGCCTTGGTTTCTAATGGCCTAAACAAAATTGGCAGAAACTGTCAATCTTTGACAACCTGCACTAAAAGAGCAATATCTCCAAAAATCTTTAACCTTTTTGGTTAACTACCATTTTTAGAGTGAACTACACTTCATGAAGTTTTTGAGATCAATTGGTATGATAGTTTATGATGATTGAGTTGGTTGTTATGAATTTTTAAAGATGACACAAAAACAACAAAACTTTCTAGAAAACAACTTGATTATATTTGTTTTGATGGATGATACGATATGACTAAATGGTGTGAGTTGTGAGAGTTATGATTAACGCACATAAATGTTGGTATCTGACACTCGAACAATTGGTGTCGAGTATAAATGATAGTTTACTGATAAAGAGTTTTGATGATTTTGAATTGTTTGGTTTGCGTTGAAAAGAAGTCAAGATGTTAAGTTTTGAGTCGAGAGACGAGTTCACGTAGTGAGATTCACGCGTTGAAATCTCGTGGCTGACATTATATATGAATAGGTCATGCCGAAATTTTTAGTGAAATTAGAATTTGAGCATAGTCAATTCTTGTTGACCCGTGACTCAAATACATGCCTAATGGAAAGTTTAACTTTCTAATTGGTTAATTAGACGAGATGAGAGCGAATAGATCTGCTAAGAAAGTGGACTTTTCGATGTGTTAAATATTTCTTTTAATTGAAGCGCTGCTAATTATAACATAAGGATGTTATAATTAATGAGTAATGACGAGAGATAATAATTGTTATATTGATTAACAATCAAGAGAGATGAACATTAGAGATACTAATGTTTCATAAAAGAGATTAGATTATTAATCGAGGTTTCTTTTATAACTTCTCACCAATTCTTCATAACGATGAAGGTCCTTTTGGGAAGTAACGACTTGAGGGAGAGAGTGACGTTACTCATTGATACAGAGACACAACGAGGTGGGCATTACTTTTACTATACGTATATAGAGATCCCCTGCGTGTCGTAGGCCTCTTATACGAATGAATGCATGAGATGATTTAACTGTTAATTTCAGTTTTATATAACTATCAAACGAGTTTAATGCTACCTTTGAACAAGTTATTTCGTTACAAATCTTTGAACTGGAAAATATTACAACTGTTGTCTTGCCATAAAATGTTTAAATTTTAGTATGATATCTATCTGCTTTGGCTTTGCCAATGATGCAATCGAATTCGGGTCTTGAGCAGTTGATAGCTATCCTGCCTTGGCTAGTGTACACCAGTGACCGTGAGTCATCTAGCGGGTTGGCCGGTCAAGTGACCGTGAGAGGTGGCCACCTCTCCGGCACACAGTTTCAGATATGATAGATTACAAAAGAACTTAGTATGATCAGACGAACTTTAAGAATCACAAATGAACTTAGTAAGCTTGGGCCTTTTTAGCGAAAAACTCCCTTGCTGTACTGATTATGATGGCATGACAATTTACAGTTTTGAAGCATGTATTTTTATACCTAGGCATACGTGCCCACTGAGTGCTTTTGTACTCAGCCCTGCATATGTTTTCTAAATGTGCAGGTTGAGCTGATGTGATGATGGTGCTGCAATGAGCGGAGTCTCCAGGGTTGTTAATAAATAGTTAACCTGTCTAGAATATGTCTTCATACATATGTCTAGCTACTTTCCGCTGCAAGATGTTGTTGATGTTATAGTATGTTATGTCATACTTTGAGTCTTAAGAGAATGGTTTCATATGATGTATAACTTGATTAATGATATTAATTAAGTTTTATGTTGTCTTTCATAGACTGTTCAAAAGAGTATTAATGAGTAAATACGACGATTTTTCTTAGGTTGAGTAAGATTTACGGTTTCAAATGACGCCCCTTTCTTTCCCTTATTCTTTAACCACATCCCTAGTCGTAGATCACTCGGCTTAACTATCCTTAGTTAAGGCGGGCTGTGACACTATATGCACCTAAAATATATCTATTTTAAGAAAATCTAAAAAATATATATTTTTTTTAATTATTAAATCTGAAAATTACATTCCAATTTTACCCCTCTCCAGATTTTGCTTTGAAATGCTTGGAAACTCTTTGCCACGTGTCACCATCTTGATGCGCCACATGTCATAAATGTGGGGTCAAGATTTGGACCTACGGATCTATTATAAGCATTGGATACTACATGATCTCATTCCTATATATATATGGTGTGGATCTAGAGATAACTACATTATTTGTGAGAACGTGAGAACCATCAAATCTAATGCATCCACTGTAAAAATTAATGCATTCGTTGTTAAAATTAATACACTAAAAAAATAAAAAAAATTGCTAAGAATTCAAACCCAAGATCTGCATTCATCTAACAAGATGATGCATCCACCGTATATCTTGATGATCGAATGACTGAAAATGATTTTTCCGTTCTTCTTTTATTTAGTGGTTCTTTTGTTTACAATCTCATTCTAGCATTGACATATTGCATTAATATTTGATGAATAAGTAAATATATGGTTTAAATATTTTTTTTAATACATTACGAATATTCATAGCAATTAGATTTAGTTTGAGATATACATGGGTTTATACAAAATTTGTTGTTATATACTACATTCAATTTATTTTGAGATGTACAAAGATCCAAATACTTCAATCTATTAAGAGTGAATGTCCAATGAATAGAGGATATACAAATTTTGTTGTTATATACCACATTCAATTTACTCTATTAATTTAAAAGGCTTTAACATATAACAAAAGTATCCAAATACTTTAATTGATCAGGAGTGAGTGTCCAATGAATAACTATTATAGAGGATATGGACTCTAAAAATAGATGAATAGCAACAAAACAGTATTCGGTATTCCTAACCTTACGCCTCGAAAAAGAAGTATTCTCTAACCTCCTAAAAGTAACATGGAAAGGAAAAAAAAAAATATTGCGTGGCTGTGTTGGCCTAGTGGTAGAAGGTTAATGTTCTGATGTCCCGAGTTCGAGTCTTCTGTCGTGCAATCTTTAAAATTTCTTTATTTAGTTAATTTATCAAAAAAAAATAAAAATAGATTCCATTTGTTTTGATGGAAAATGCGAGTAAAGATATAGTTTTATTATTTTTCAATCATTTTCATATGTTTACTATGACAAAAAAAAAAGTTGAGGAGGGTGGATATTTTTTCACCATTTTTATATGTTTATTCTGACATTATTTTTTTTAGCGGAGTGGATATTTTCTCAAACAACTCATTTATATTCATTTTCTCTTTAATATTGGATAATATTATCTTTGGGTAGTGGTGTGAAAATATTTTTCAATATTATTCATATTTTCATCTTTAATAAACATATAATAAAAAAAGATAATATTTTTTCATATTTTTTATTTACTTTTTTTAATAATTTTTTTATAATGAAAGTAAACGCATCTTTCACGAAAAATGACCAATAAGTTGAAGTTATTTTACTGTTGCCGACTGTATATTTGTTTAAATTTTGCACGGTGTTATCGAACTTATATAATAATTAAAATATACAATTTCCGCCTCAAAGAAAAAAAAATTAAAATATACCATTTCAGTTACATTGAATGTTAACACTGCATAGGTCAGCTCATGTCTTTGCTCAATCTATTGCTAATTTTAGGAAAAAGTTGTACAAGCTATGAATTGTTTTTTATTTTTTCGAACGTTCATGCAACTCAAATAATATTATGTCATTATTAAAATTGTTATTCTTTTAAATTTTATTTATAATATTGTACTTATTATTTTTTTAAATAATAATTAATTGACCCCTTAACAAATATGTCACTGATGACGACGACTAATGAATTTAATTTTTTTTCCTAAGAAAATAATATGATGTAAATATATTTACTTTATAGTTGTAGGCTTTCACGTTATTTCGTAATACCCAAATATTAGGTAGTACTCCCTCCGTCCCACCGAACTTGATTCATATTCTTTTTCGAACTGTTTCCACCAAACTTGAGTTATTTCCTTTTTTAGTAAATATTAGATAATTTAAAATACTAATTAATAAAACTAATTGCATCCCTTATTTTTCTTTAGTCATCCTAAACAACCCTCATTGTTCCTTGGACACACCCACACACGCACAACACAAATGCAGACTTGAGACCTCTCTCTTTCTCAAACGCTCACACACATCTTCCTCCTCTTTCTCTTAAATCGTAGCCGTCCTAATTTCCTACGGGTCAATCCTCACCTCCACGGCTTCTCTCTTCTCCAGCGACACGCCAGTCGCCGCCCTTTTACCCTCTGACACCTCTCTCTCACTGGAAACGGTCTCGACGCTCCCACCTCCCTCCGAATTTGGGGGGGGGGGGGGAAATGTCTCCGGACCGACATTATAGCCGATTGCAAGGTCGTTATATTTTTTCCTACAATTAAAAGTTTGTCCAAAAAAACAGATTTTGGTATAAGATCGGGTATTTTTATGTATTTTGCTCCAAAATAAATAGATCAATATTATTAGAATAATCCAAAAAAGGAAAACATGTCAAGATTATTGGGATGGAGGAATTATTCAATTTAAATTTAGGTGGAAAGGACCCACACCTTAATTTATTTACTTTTTTTTTGCGTTGGAATATTATAAATGGAGTAATCTAAAAAGAAAAATGGTAAATATCATGGAAATTCATGAACTATACCCGCTTTATTAAAAATACCCTTAAAGTTTCGAAATATTCAATAAACCCTTAAACTATCAGATTTTTATCAAATATATCCCGCATCTATTTTTCAGTCACCAGAAACGTGATATGGCTCGCCGGATACCAGTGTAATTTATATTCTATTTTTTTTAAATGACATGGCAAAAATGATGTCGTTTCGTACCATATCATTAATAAAAAAAATCGCTCTGAAATTTAAAAAACACGATATTTAAAAAAGGGGTAATTGCCTGTAAATCCCTAACGTTTACACGGAATTGGTTTTTGCACCTATTTTTATTTTTCTTCTTTTAAATACCTAACCTTTCGTTTTTGTCTCAAATTTGTCCGGTCACCAGTTTTTTCTTACGCCGGCGCCGGAAATGCCACTGTGGCAGTCGAAATCGCTGATTTGGCAGCCGGAAATTGACACATAGCCTATTCATGACATGTGGAATTAAAAAAATTAATAAAAAAAAAATCTATGTCATCATCTTCCCCACCCCACCCATCGTCTTCCCCTTCCCCCACCCGGCGCTGCCACCCTCTGCCGCCACCACCGCCCCCAGCCACACACCACCGGCGATTCGCGCGCCACCGGCGAGCTCAGTCTCAGCCGCACCCTCCACCGGCGATTCCCTCACCTCTGCGAAACACAGCTCCCAGATCCATCTATCAATTGAGCACCCAGATCCCTTTTCACCCATCAATTGAACACTACGAGGCGGCGACGCCTCCCCCTCCATCAATTGAGCGCCCAGATCCACCTATCGTCTTTCCCTTTCTCTTCCCCACCCCCAAACCCTAGTTTTCTGAAATTTCACGGAATTGTGTGGGGTGAAGTGGCGGCGTCACGCGACTTCACGAGGCCGAGGCGCAGCGCCTCCGCAATGGCCTTCAGCACGGCTGCCTTGGTCGCCACAGCTGCCTTGGTCGGCTCTGGGATGGAGAGGGTGGTGGTGGCGGCAGGGGGCGACGCTGGTGGTGGTGGTGGCAGGAGGGAGAGGAAGAAGACGAGGGGGGTGGGATTTTACTTTTTTTTTTTGCCACGTGTCAATGAATAGGCTATGTGTCAATTTTCGGCTACCAAATCAGCGATTCCGGCTGCCACAGTGGCATTTCCGGCGCCGGCATAAGAAAAAATCGGTGACCGGACAAATTTGAGACAAAAATGAAAGGTTAGGTATTTAAAAAAAAAAAATAGGTGCAAAAACCAATTCCGTGTAAACGTTAGGGATTTACAGGCAATTACCCCTTTAAAAAAAAGATAGAAGTGAATTTTAAATTTCATAATGGATTTTTAAAAATGATATGGTACGAAACGATGTCGTTTTTGCCATGTCATTTAAAAAAAATAGAATATAAATTAAACTGTGGTATTCAGCGAGCCACATCACATTTTTTGTGACCAAAATATAGATGCGGAATTTATTTGATAAAAACCTGATAGTTTGAGGATTTAGAGAATATTTTAAAATTTTCAGGGTATTTTTAATAAAGCGGGTATAGTTCAGAAGTTTTCATGATATTTACCCAAAGAAAAAATCGAAACGTTATTAATAAACTAATGAAGTATTTAAAAATGAATTAAAATTGGAGTCTGTCAAAAAAATCAAATAGAAATATATTAATAAATGAGTGAAATTGAGTGAGATGGATAAAATTGGGTGCAGGAATGATCAAATTGAGTCAAATGAATTGGATATTTTGCAAATTCCTATATGTGAAGATTCTTTGAAGCCTAAAATTGGACTTTCTATTCGTACGTTTGAATATCAAATCTTATATTGCCACTAGTGTTTATTTTACTTTACTTTAAGAATCTACCATATAAAAAAGATTCCTACTAAAATTCTACATCAGGCCTTTTAAAAAAATTGCATGGTTCTTTTATAAAGCAAAATTGCTACTAACAATGCTATTAGTATGATATACGAACATATTAATTCAGTTTGCTAATAAAACATGAAAAAACTTTTCATCAAAATAATATACATATTGTATAGATATACTTCATAATATTTAGAAGGGTTAAATGCATCTATATTTATAAATTTTAGTAAAAATTTATTTTAACATGAATTTTTAAAAATCTATTTTATACACCAACTTTAAGACCCTATTCAATTTTAACAACGAATTCATTTTCAACAATTTAAAAATACTCGTGACAATTTGGGTGGACTCACTACCCTCTCTAAAACACACGAGATCAAGACTGATAGGTTGGAAGATAAATGCTAGTAAGCCTACACGTCAGTGCCACATGTGTTTTTAAATTGTCGAAGATGAATTCGTTGTTAAAATTGAAAATGATCCCAAAGTTGGTGTATACAAATGAATTTTTGAAAATTATGTTAAAAATGGATTTTGACTAAAGTTCATGAGTTTAGATGCATTTAACCCTATTAGAAATTAATTATTGTGACCATTCTTTTGCTTCATATGTTATTTTCTAATATGTATTTCTTTGATTTTTATGGAATTTTCATTAACTATAAAATTATTCCGCACTTATTGCGAGTTCGTCTTTCATAAAGTTGGCACTCCATCCCAGAAGTGAAACATTGTATCATATCCAGAGAGTTTAAACTGCTTTTGACATTTGGCCAATAGTCCACTGTTCCAACTCATTGGCGACTCACCCATATCAATTTTTATGTGCCGCATTTTGTAGATCCTCGTGTCTATTATGTTTATGTCATCACCCCCGACTTAACTAACATCACAACTTTTACCAATAAGTTGACGTTGTCTAACTGTATTTATGAATTTTAAGTAATCTCCTAGATGATTGCGTTGCATAAAAAATTACCACAATGCATCTTAGATATGCTTATTTGGTCTACACGTAGATGGTTATTTGATCTTGGACTCACCACGTCATCATCGATCCACTCATATTTCTTAATACAAAAATCTTGTATCGATACAAGATTCTTTTTTACCTTGTATCCAATGTTATAGTGAAATTATCAAATGGAACCTTTTCTTTGTAGTTATGCTGTCAATTACAAAGATTCTTTTTACCTTGTATTCAATGTTATAGTGAAATTTGATATGCTTATTTGGTATGCACGTATAAACGGTTATTTGATCATGGACTCGCCACGTCATCATCGATGCACTCATATTTCTTAATACGACAATCTTGTATCGATACAAGATTCTTTTTACCTTGTATCCTACGTTATAGTGAAATTATCAAATGAAACCTTTTCTTTGTAGTTATGATGTCAATATACAAGATTATTTTTACCTTGTATCTAATGCTATTAGTATGATATACGAACATATTAATTCAGTTTGCTAATAAAACATAAAAAAAAACTTTTCATCAAAATAATATACATATTGTATAGATATACTTCATAATATTTAGAAGGGTTAAATGCATCTAAATTTATAAATTTACTTTTAACATGAATTTTTAAAAATCTATTTTATGCACCAACTTTAAGACCCTATTCAATTTTAACAACGAATTCATTTTCAACAATTTAAAAATACTCGTGACACTTTGGGCGGACTCACTACCCTCTCTAAAACACATGAGAAGACTGATATGTTGGAAGATAAAGGCTAGTAAGCCTACACGTCAGTGCCACATGTGTTTTTAAATTGCCGAAGATGAATTCGTTATTAAAATTGAAAATGATCCCAAAGTTGGTGTATACAAATGAATTTTTGAAAATTATGTTAAAAATGGATTTTGACTAAAGTTTGTGAGTTTATATGCATTTAACCCTATTAGAAATTAATTATTTTGGTCATTCTTTTGCTTCATATGTTATTTTCTAATATGTATTTCTTTGATTTTTATGGAATTTTCATTAACTATAAAATCATTCCACACTTTTTGCGAGTTCGTCTTTCATAATGTTGGCACTCCATCCCAGAAGTGGAACATTGTATCATATCCGGAGAGTTTAAACTGCTTTTGACATTTGGCCAAGAGTCCAATATTCCAATTCATTGGCGACTCACGCATATCAATTTTTATGTGCCGCATTTTGTAGATCCTCGTGTCTATTATGTTTATGTCATCACCCCCGACTTAACTAACATCACAACTTTTACGAATAAGTTGACGTTTTCTAACTGTATTTATGAATTTTAAATAATCCCCTATATGATTGCGTTGCATAAAAAATTACCACAATGCATCTTAGATATGCTTATTTGGTCTACACGTATTGACGGTTATTTGATCTTGGACTCACCACGTCATCATCGATTCATTCATATTTCTTAATACGAAAATCTTGTATCGATACAAGATTCTTTTTTACCTTGTATCCAATTTTATAGTGAAATTATCAAATGGAACCTTTTCTTTGTAGTTATGCTGTCAATTACAAAGATTATTTTTACCTTGTATTTAATGTTATAGTGAAATTTGATATGCTTATTTGGTCTGCACGTATAAACGGTTATTTGATCTTGGACTCGCCACGTCATCATCGATCCACTCATATTTCTTAATACGACAATCTTGTATCGATACAAGATTCTTTTACCTTGTATCCAATGTTATAGTGAAATTATCATAGTGAAATTATCAAATGAAACCTTTTCTTTGTAGTTATGATGCCAATTACAAAGATTTTTTTTTACCTTGTATCCAATGTTATAGTGAAATTATCAAATGAAATATTCTCTTTGTGGAGTCTTGTTCGAGTCTTTAGATGGTGATTGGTGAAGTTTTGTCTGAATCGAAGATGCATCAAGCAAAAAAGGAAATAAATAATTCACCGAGTGAAATGAATAAACAAACAATTCATCAATATTTAAAATTATGCGTTCACGTACATATTTACTGCACATGCCCTCTATAATATTACTGAATTATCATATCAAAATTGCACTGCATTATGGTAACCCCAAAATAATTCACATATTTAAGGATATAATACAAATAAATAATTAATACTACTATAGATCTGCATTAGAGCATCTCAACCGCTATTTCCTTAGCGCCGGACCGAGCTGGCGCGGGTGGATGGTGGTCGCGTTGAAGTGTCGGGCTGGCACGAGCTTGATTGTAACAGCTCGATTCCAGATTTGACGGTTGTCCCCACAGACCAACACGTCCGAGCTTGACTGTAACGGCTCGATTTCAAATTTGACGGTTGTCCCCATAGTCCAACACGAGTCTTTTCTAGCGTGCTTTGTCTTTACTCACACGCTCCCCGAGAAACTTCTCAGGAGGTCATCCATCCTGGAATTGCTCCAAGTCAAGCACGCTTAACCCTGGAGTTTCTTCCTTGTTGTCAAAAGAAAAGAAGATGCATCTTGTTAGTATGAGTAGCACCAATAAAATCACTCATCGAATATGCAGTCTCATACCTGCATATTATCAGAATCCCTCCCTTTTTTATGTGTTTCGGTTTGTTCATGTACCCCTCCACTTCGAAGCACTTATAGGAGCCGCTCTTTGTCCGTGCCTTGTGTACCAGCAATCACTCCTTACTTCTGCCCCGAGAGCCACATTGGTGCTAACGATGGTGCCGGGCACGGAGGCCTTTTGTGGCGCGCGCGTGATCCTTACACTGCCAATTAAAAAAAATAAATTTCGTCCATTGGAAGCCATTTTTTTTTATAATTGTACCGTTGCAATTCAACGGTTCTCTCTCAATTTATATATTTTTATTTTTTTTTAGAAAGTTTTGATCCGATTTTTTTTTATTAAATAGAGGTTTTTTATAAAAAGAAAAAGAAAAAAGCCTTTGAAAGCACAGTAATGCAGACTAGAGGCTCGAGACTCGGAAAGGAGCTCGTCAAACAGGAAACAAAGCAATAAGCGATTTAAAAACCATTCAAAAAATCGTCCACCTCCATTTCGTCCGACCAACGGCCTGTGGCGATATTATTCATAACACGCAAACTAGCACTTCCGCTATGATCAATGACGAAGTCCCTCGGCTTCTGACCCATTTCCTCCGCATTTCTGAGGCGGCTTTTAATGCTATCTTCCTGATTCTGTGGAACGCGCGGACGTTCCATACCTTTTGGAGGACGTCCCCGTCGCTTAGGCGGTGCTTGCTCAACAAGCATTTGCATTCCTTGGCTAACCTGCGCCTCTAACCGACTGATACGACTATCAATATCTTCTGGAGCAGTAGTGTGCGAGTCTTTGCTTTGCCCACCTAAATCACCATCCAGTTTTTTAGCCTGGTGACCAACCAACTCTCCAGCTTGCTCAGAATTGCGAGCTTCATCCAAATCAGCAGCAGCTGTAACAATCTCAGTCGGATCCCCAGCCGGCGTCTCCATCTCAATTTCCTCGTCCACCTCGTCCTCACTACCAGTCGTCTTATGAAGCTCCTGATCAACCGAAACCAACACCGCTGCCTCCGGCTCGTATAACGCTCTCTCCTCAGAGCCATGATCGTCAACCCTCTTGGAATCCAGAACTAGGTTACTGCCAGCCATCTCATGGCCTTTATTCTGGAAATAATGCTGTTGCACCCCCGTCGCCAAATGGCTAAAACTAGAAGTGTTCTGCTGTTCCCCCGTTGTTTGCACGATTGGGACAACATCCTTCTTGCCCTGCTCCACAATGTGCCATTGTTTATGAGTCACCACACCAGACTGATTGTTAGGAGCAGCCGTCAGATTTTCCTGAATAGCTACCGGCTCCACACGTCGCTTTTTTCGACATGTTTCTTGAGAATGCCCAGTTATTTTGCAACGACGACAGTAAAGAGGCAAATTTTCAAAGACAAATTCAACATGGAATGATGTATCCTCACCATCAATTAAGAGAGTAGAAGGTAGATTTTGCGACATATCGATTTCCACAAGGATTCTAGCGAATTGTCCGAAGTCACGTCGTGCCGACGCTCCATCGATCTTTAAGGGGTGACCCAAATATCTGCCAATTCCAGAAATAACCTGTGGGTTCCAGTATTCTATCGGCAGATAGTGTATGCGAACCCAAACGTCCGCCAAAGGGGAATTCTCTTTGAAAGGATCAAAATTTCGAGTCCATTCACGGAGTCGGAGGAGCCCTTTTGAGAGCTCCCAAACTGCCTTTCTCTTTGCTGTAGCCTTATCTTCAGCTGTAGTAAATCGGAGAGTGAAATAACCTTTTCCCAAAGGAATTAGTTGCCAATCAGAGGCTAAACTCCATAATCTCTGAAGCTCCCACTTTAGTTCCATAGTTGATCTCGGTTTGTCTCCTTTCTGAAGAAACAAACGTCCTGTCAAAGCAAATTCAAAGGCCTTAATCTCCTTAAGATATAGATCCTTCGGTATTTTGAGGGAGAACTGATCACCCTCCTTAGTAGGCCGCAGAGCATGAAAAATGTGAGCAGCCAAATCCTGTATTTTCACCGGCTTTTTGCCGGTAGCCTCCGCATAAGAAACTCTATCGTCATTCTTAGGAGAGATGCTAACGATGTCGGAATAAGTGAGAATCTGGGTGGATTGCTTATCTGTCAGATTTGAAGAATTACCAGAAGATCGCATTCCGACGGCAACCGCGTCGGAATCAGTACCCGACCCCCTGGGAGGCAGACGCATACCATGGGAGAGATCAGGTTTAGTTCGAACAGCAAAGTTGGAAGAAATCGGGGGAAGGTTAAGACCCCCCTTGTCTCGACCGATGATCGGCGAACTGGTGGCCATCCGCCGGAAGGGTGAGCCGGAAGGGTGGGGCGGCGCGGTGCAGATGCAGGCGGCGAGAGTCTTCCTTTGCGATGGGAAGGTGACGGCTTAGCCGTTGCTGGGTGCGGTGGCCGTGAGATTGAGAGCTGGGAGCCGCGGTGCAGTCGCGCAGCTGAGGGTCGGCGAGAGACGGAAGTCGCGCAGCGAGATCCGAGATCTGGGGCAGGCGGCAGCGCGTCTCAGCGGCTGTCGCTGCTCCTCCGGCGCGGTCGACCGGTGCAGATCTGGAATCGCATCTCTCCTCTCTTCTGCTCTCACGCCAGCTGCTGCTCCGGAACGCCGGCTGCTGCTCACGGAGGAGGTCGAAACCTGCTGCACCGGAGGTCTGGACTGGTCGAAGCCACCGAGAGTTCGCCGGTCAACGGAGGCTGGGAGGCGCGCTGCTGCTGCCTGCTTGGCGCTTGCAGGTTGCAGCGCTTGACGGGGAGGTCCGAGGCGGCGAGGCCGTGGCCACGAGCTACCTGAGAAGGCGCGTGTGGCGTCGGCGGCGACGGCCGAGAGAACGAAAGTCCAGAAAGTTTTGATCCGATTGAACCTTAAAAAAATTAGTGTAATTTTATTTTAATTCTTGTATTTTATTTTAAGTATTTGATTTTATTTTAATTAATGTAATGTTTAATTTTTACTTTTAATGAAATGTTAAATTTTAAAATAGAAGAGTAAAAATGAGAATAAATGAAAATCGATATTATAGCGCCACTTATATCGCCAATACACTGGAGAGGGGATGCGCTAAGGTGGGGATCACCAATTAGTGCCACCCATTAGCGTCATGCACTGGAGATGCTCTTAGTATTAATATTAATATTAATATTTACTGCACTTATATTATTCTATTCTTGCATCCTGATTTCGGACATCGGAAACAATCACCTATCCACCGTGGGTAAGCATAACATGTCCATAAATGATGTGATAATTTTAGTTAGAAAAGAGAATTAACATCTTACTCTAATTAAAATTATCTTACTCCAATTAAAATTGTCACATTAATAGTGTGTACGTTATCTTTGTCAGTGATGAATAGGTGATCATTTTTGTTCCTAACATATATTGCAACCCATTCACATTAATGCACTTTTAAGATCAATTTTTCTATAATATATTTCCTCCGTCCTATTATAAGTGAGTAGGGGTGAGCATTCGGTTATATGGTTCGGTTTTTACTAAAACCAAACCAAACCATATTTTTTTTCGGTTAGAAAAAAAAAACCGAACCGAACCGAATTAACCGAACAACCCGAACCGAATTAACCGAAATTTTTATAATTAAAACCGAACCGAACCGAACCGAAAAACCGAATTAATCCGAAAAAACCCGAAAAAAACCGAAAAAACCGAAAAACTGAAAATTCTGAAACAAAACCGAAAAATCCAAAAAAAAAATAGTAAAATTAAAAAAATCTGCTCTTTTTTTTTTACATATTTTATCATTATCCACCATTCATTTAATCATTTCAAGAACAATAGAACATACATTTATATATAACAACCTAATAATTAAACAAATTTTCAAGCTATTTTCCTACACTAACACAAAGCTTGATGGATACCTAAACGAATCTGCCAAATGAAGTATTCCTACATTAACACAATTACACAAAGCTAAAATTCTAAATGGATACATTCTTCACAACAGATTCTTCGCCATTTATCTAGTACAATCGAAAAAAAATGAAAGAATGGTGAAATACTAACCTGCTAGACGGTGGTGGAGTGAAAGCAGGCGGGCAGCGGCGGCGCTGATTAGTAGCAAGGCGGCGAGGGTGGGAGTGAAAGCAGCAGCAGAAGTTCCAGCCTCCAGGCGCCGTGGAGTGGCCGGCGTGGCCGCGTGGGGTGTGAGGCGTGGTGGGGTGGCGATCGACGACGACGTGACGAACAAGATGCCGCGGCGCTTCCTTAGGTCGCAGGTGCAGGCAGGAACGACGAAGAAGATGAATTCTTTCAGATTTGAAAGTAAGGCAGCGCTGCCTTTAGGGCTTAGAAGTCAGAAATTAGAATTAGGGTTAGATATTTTAAGTATATAATTAAAATATTATATATATATATATATATAATTCGGTTTTCGGTTTTGTTCGGTTTTAAAAAATCCGATCCGAACCGAATCGAAAAACCGAAATTTTGTATAAAAAAAAATCGAACCGAACCGAAAAACCGAACTATATTTTTAAATTTCGATTTGGATCGGTTCGGTTATTCGGTTTCGGATTTTTTGCTCACCCCTATAAGTGAGACTCTTTTTTTTTTTGGTAAAAGTTTTACTTTTTAAACATTTTTTCACTTTTTCACCTACATATAAAATATATTTTTTCTTAATTTTCGTGTCCAAAAAAAAAATCTCACTTATAGTGATACGGATGGAGTATATATATCAATCAAGCAACCATATTTGATCACATTAACTATGCAACTTTCTCAAATTTCATTCAGCAAATAAGAAATGAAACTTTAGGATTTCTTAGCCCACTATTTTTTATTTAGCCCTGAACACACATAATTACTACACTATTTAATGTGTAATTCTCGCATCCTACATTTTGTATCACGTGTTAAATGCTTCGAAAATATCCATGTATCACTCATAAAAAAAGTTTTTTGGTGTTGGGAATTTCGCATTAATTCACCAAATCTGATTACTTATTAATTATTCGGAATGTGTGCAAATTCTAATAATTTCAATTCACCAACATGAAATTAGAGCATAGCACATATTATTATGCATGGTGAATAGACAATTAAATTGAGGTTTTTTATAAAAAGAAAAAGAAAAAAGCCAATGAAAGCACAGTAATGCAGACTAGAGGCACGAGACTCGGAAAGGAGCTCGTCAAACAGGAAACAAAGCAAAAAGCGATTTAAAAACCATTCAAAAAATCGTCCACCTCCATTTCGTCCGACCAACGTCCTGTGGCGATATTATTCATAACACGCAAACTAGCACTTCCGCTATGATCAATGACGAAGTCCCTCGGCTTCTGACCCATTTCCTCCGCATTTCTGAGGCGGCTTTTTATGCTATCTTCATGATTCTGTGTAACGCGCGGACGCTCCATACCTTTTGGAGGACGTCCTCGTCGCTTAGGCGGTGCTTTGCTCAACAAGCATTTGCATTCCTTGGCTAACCTGCGCCTCCAACCGACTGATACGACTATCAATATCTTCTGGAACAGTAGTGTGCGAGTCTTTGCTTTGCTCACCCAAATCACCATCTAGGCCATTTCATATAATAAATGAACATATCTCAACATATATATATATAGAGAGAGAGAGTTAATATACTCCGTATTCTAGGCCATTTCATATAATAAAAGGAAATTGTACCAATAAAAATAAAAAAAAATTAGAAATATTAACCTTTTTGGCGAAAATATAATAATTTACCTTTAATGTTTTTTTTTCTTAAAATTCAAAAATAATTTTTAGAAAAAACAACGCCCCTTCCAATTTTCCCACCGCCCCCATTCACCCCTTTCTACGCCGCCACCACCTAACTATTATCGCCGCGCTTCTACGCCTCCGTTATCACCAGTGAGTTGCAACAACTCACCTCTCTCTCCAGTGGCGGATCCAGGATTTTTAAATTAGGGGTACAAAAATATAATTTCATAAATTTAAAACAAGAAAAATATTGTTCAAACAAGAAAAAAAAAATTACATAACTATCTTATTTATCATCCAATAATTTAAAATCAATATTTTTTTTTCTTTAACTCTAAAACTTTCACACAATTCACCCTAGTTTTTCAAGTTTTTGCATAATGAATCCAGTGGGCAATTTTAAAAAGATAAAATCGTGTAATAGTGCAGATTGCAATGTTACACTATTTTATCATCTTAAAGTATGTAATTATAAAGTGATGATAAAGTGTGTAAGCATTTTTGTGTAATAGTAATATAATTTGAACTATTAAATACTTTAACGATGAATTTTCGTGTATTAGTTAATATTATACTGTTACACAAAAAATTGTTGATAAAGTGTGTAACAATTCAAATTGCACAATTACATGAAAATTTGTCGATAAAATGTGTAATTAACAGTTTAAATTGCACTGTTACACACAAATGCTTACACAAGAATTCTTCAAAAATCGTGTAAGCTTCAAATTTTTCATGAATTTTCGATAAAGTGTGTAATGATTGATTTTTGTGTGTGTGATGTATTGTTTTCGTATAAGCAAGAACAGCATAACAAATCCTAACTTAATAATCATAATAACAACATGCATTTTCGCCGGAAATATATGCTTGCAGAAAAATCACTGAAAACTAGTCGAAGAAATCCAAAAAATTCACGTGGCATCTGAAAATGTCGTCCTCGAAAAATCGCCGGTAATATTAGGAAAGAGGATGATGGAATTTTATTTTTATCTTTGTTTTACATTTTCGAAAAATAAAAATAAAAAAATAGAAATTGTATTAGTAAGCGTATTAAAGTCATTTTTGAGACTAAAAGGCTATTTTTCCATATTTTTATCTTTATGAATAAAATTTCACATTACTATAGGGTTTTTGCTACATTAGGAAGTTGCCTCTATAGAGTTATATATATATAGGGGTGCGTTACAATAAGACCCTTATTTTTCAACGAATAAGACATATATATTGATGAACAAGGAAGTATATACTGATAAATAACGAAATTTAAAATATTTTGCTTCCTCCAGAATTTGAACCCTTAGAAAAAAATTCGCCCTCTAGGTACAATATCAGTCATATGATTGATAAAGTAAATGCACGAGATCGTGTCTAAGATCTCACTAAAAACAGGGAGTCTCATTGGAGCGTTCCCCTATATATATATATAATAAACGCACCAGATCGTACCCTAGATCTCACTAAAATTAGGGCGTCTCATTGGAGCGGCCCCCTATATATATAGGGCCGCTCCAATGAGACCCCCTAATTTTAGTGAGATCTAGGGCACGATCTGGTGCGTTTATTTTATCAATCCTATGGCTGATATTGTATCTGGAGGGTGATTTTTTTCGCAGGGTTCGAATCCTGGAAGGAGCAGAATATTTTAAAATTTGTTATTCATCAGTATATACTGCATTGTTCATCAGTATATACGCCCCTGTTCATCAGTATATATGTCTTATTCATTACGAATTTTTAAAATTTTATTTTTCATCAATATATACATCTTGTTCATTAGATATGCGTTTTGTTCATTAGTATTATATGTCTTATTCATTGTACTCATGTTACAAGAAAAATAGGGGGTCTCACTGGAGCGCGCCCCTATATATATATATATATATATATATATATATATATATATATATATATATACATATAGGGGTGGGCTACCGTGAGAGCACATCTTAAAATAAGAAATAAGAGCAATTTTTAATGTATGAATTTTATGTAGAACACGTGTGAATTCGCTGTATAAAGTTATGAATTGTGAAAAATAAATTTTTGCTACCTTTGGGATTCGAACTCAGGACCATAAATCCATCCAACAGGATTACGAATCAACCGTAGATCTTGATGATCTAAGGGCTGAAAATGATTCTTATTTTATATTTTAAGAAATGCTCTTATTTTAGCTCTTTCCTATATATATATATATATATATATATATATAGGGGTGGGCTACCGTGAGAGCACATCTTAAAATAAGAAATAAGAGCAATTTTTAATGTATGAATTTTATGTAGAACACGTACGAATTCGCTGTATAAAGGTATAAATTGTGAAAAATAAATTTTTGCTACCTTTGGGATTCGAATTCAGGACCATAAATCCATCCAACAGGATTACGAATCAACCGTAGATCTTGATGATCTAAGGGCTGAAAATGATTATTATTTTATATCTTAAGAAATGCTCTTATATTAGCCCTTCCCTATATATATATATATATTGTAGTACATTGCTCGAGCTCCACTGCTGCGCCCGAGGGCTCGATCGGCAGCTCGTAGTTTCGAGCCCAACTCAAAGAAGGAAATGTATAGTGTGTACATTGCACGTGCCTTTAAAAAAATTGATTTTTTAAAAAGTTATCATTGTATTTTTGAATTCTCTTTTTAATCCAAAATAGTCACTTTATAATAATTCCCAAATTTAATTCCTAATTCTTTTCTTCAATTTTTTTTCGTTTTTATTATTGTAATTCATAAATTTAAATTTAATGAAATTTTTAATTTTAAAATTTAATTTTTAAAATATTACAAAAGATCTATAGTGACATAATATAGAGTGAAAATTTAAAATGCTATATTCTTTAAGTTATACGTGAAAAATGTTCTCTTTTATAAACATAAGCATTCTATGCCCTATTCTTTAAATACCATTTGATTTGATGTGTTTGCTTGGTTTTCTGTGAAAGTCTTACACATTTGACCGATTTGACAGTCATCAGTTATAAAAGTCAACGATTTGACAACTCTCAGTCAAGAATACATATGATCGGTGGGTGGCTAGATCATGTGTCCGTTCGGCCGGCGGACACATGATTTTACCGACCGAACACATGATCTAGCCACCCAGATCATGTGTCCGCCCGATCGAACACATGATCTAGCCACCCACCGGTCATATGTACTCTTGACTGATAGTTGTCAAATCGTTGACTTTTTTTATTAATGACTGTCAAATCGGTCAAATGTGTAAGACTTTCACAAAAAACCAAGTAAACCCATCAATATCAAATGGTAAAATAGGTACTTACTTAAGTTTATAATTTAGGACATTTTTACTATACAATTTAAGGATGTGGGCATTTTTGCCTATTAACACTAATATAAAACTTTTTTTTATTGAGGGATGACTCTATACTGTTGGAATATAAGAATATATAATGGAGAATTTATTTAATTGGTAGGAGGAAATTTGGAGAAATTGGTTGTGGACGTGTGTGCGCTTAAGAATTTGAGTGGGAGGATTGGAGTTTGCTAACACAATCTTTCTTCAATTCACTTCATTCTTAACAATTGATACAACCTCCACATATATATAGTAGTCAAGTGAGAATTCTAGAATTCTCTTGATTTTTTCTATCTAGATTTTTCTACTTAAAATATCTTGATTCTAGATATTTCTAATACAAATATCTTCACTTACTTTTTCTAGAATTCTCTATATTTTTCTTTTAAAATATCTTCACTCAAAAAATCAAGTTTATTTTTATATTCCAACACTCCCCCTTAAACTTGATTTGTCATTCCGAGCAAACTTCTGAATTTGGCGAAATCCTTTCACGACGTGCCTTGCTTAATATCTTTCAACTTCACCTTTGGAATTCTCCTTATGCACCCACTTGACTCCAATGGCCTTGTGCCTTTCCGGTAGTGGCACGAGCTCACACGTATCATTCTTGTTTATGGCTTTGATCTCTTCGTCCATTGCAACTCGCCAATTTTCACTATTTGCTGCTTTAGGTTCATAATCAGCAGATAGGCAAAACAATGTGAGATCTTCTAACCTTTCAGTGTCTTCATATATCTCATCCAAATTCCTTGCTCGTGGTGTGGCTCTTTCATTTAAGAAAGATGGTGGCGAGTCTTGAGTAACTTGTATAGGTGAGGCTGGCAGAGTCACTACCTCTTGTTGGACTTCTCCAACTTGCTCGACTGTCCTTTCATCATCGAATTGTGGGATGAAGGTGAAGTCACCACTGGGATTAAAATCCCACACTCCTTCTTCGTCGAACTCCACATCTCGACTTATCACTATTTTCTTGGTATTTGGATTATATAACTTATAGCCTTTAGAGTTAGAGTCGTACCCGATAAAGATGAATGCTTCGCTTTTATCGTCGAGCTTCTTCCTTCTCTCATCCGGTACATGCACGTAGGCTTTGCTCCCAAATACCTTTAGGTGGGAAATTCCTGGCTTTCTCCCGCTCCAGGCTTCTTGTGGAGTCATTCCCCACACGCTCCTTGTCGGTGATCGGTTGGATAGGTACACCGCGCACGCCACTGCTTCGGCCCAAAACTCCTTAGGCAAATTTTTCGTCTTTAGCATGCTCCTTGCCATCTCCATGATTGTTCTGTTTTTTCTTTCCGCCACTCCGTTCTGTTGGGGGATCTCGGAACTGTCAGGGGCCGTCGAATTCCATTTGCTTCGCAAAATTCTAAAAACTCCCTTGACGTGAATTCTCCACCTCGATCAGACCTCATGGCCTTAATTTGTCGTCCGCTCTCCTTCTCGACGGCAACTTTGAATTTCTTGAATACATCAAATACTTCTGACTTCTGCTTCAAGAAATATACCCACGTTTTTCTAGAAAAATCATCAATGAAGAGCAGAAAATAATTATTTTTACCGAGGGAGCTTGGCTTGATTGGCCCGCACACATCAGCGTGAATTAACTCCAGTGGCTTTTGAGCTCTTGAGCTTGACTCCTTTGGAAATGGCTTTCTGAACTGCTTCCCGAGTAGACAACCTTCGCAGAGTTGATCGGGATGTTTGATGGATGGTAGGCCTCTCACCATCTCTTTCTTTGATAGCAACTCCAAGCCGCCAAAATTTAAGTGCCCAAACCGTAGGTGCCATAACCAAGACGGATCTTTATAGCAAGCTTTCAAGCATTTGGCCACATCATTTCTAATATTTAATAGAAACATTCTATTTTTGGACATTGGCACCTTGGCAATAAGATTATTTTTGCCATCTCTTATTGAAAGGTTATAATCTCTCATGTGAATATCATAACCTTTCTCTAAGAGTTGTCCCAAACTCAATATATTATTCTTCATATTGGGCACGTAATAAACGTTGGAAATAAATTCACGATTTCCATTCTTCAAGCGGATTAAAATTTTCCCTTTTCCTTTAACTGGAATTTTAGATTCATCACCAAAGGAGACGTTGCCACTTACCGACTCATCGAGCTCCACGAACATGCTTCTCTTTCCGCACATGTGGTTACTTGCACCGGTGTCGAGGTACCACGTGTCATCTCTTCCAGCTTCTCCTTTATATGCCAGAAGCACACTACCATTTACTTCGCTCGTGTTCTTGGCATAATTGATCCTTTCTTCAATCCTTACTTTTTCACTTCTGCACTCGGAAGCATAGTGCCCAAATTTATGGCAATTATAACACTTTATTGAAGACTTATCGTCTTCGACTGCGGGTTGCTCCTCCCCCGACCACTTGTAAACTCATTTCTTTCACCATTGTTGACGAAGCCTCCTCGTCCTCGACCACGTCCACGTGCTCGGCCTCTGCCTCGATCTTGCCCTTGGCCACGTCCTCTCCCGAACTGTCCATAGCCATTGCTCGGACCTTCTTCTTTCTCTTTCGGGCTTACGTGCAACTTTAAAAGTTGCTCTGAAATTTCTTGCTTCTTCTTTTGCTTCTCCTCATATGCTTGCAGCGACCCCAACAAGAGATCGATCGTCATCTCCTCCAAATTTTTAGTTTCTTCGATCGTCACCACAATGTGCTCAAACTTTGGGGTTAGTGACCGTAATATTTTCTCCATAATTCTTACATCCTCCAATTTTTCACCATTTCTTTTCATTTGATTAGACACCGCCAAGACTCTTGAAAAATAATCCGATATCGATTCGGACTCTTTCATATGTAAAGACTCAAACTCTCCTCTTAAAGTTTGAAGTCGTACCTTTTTTACTTGCTCCGCTCCTTTGCACGCGTTCTGGAGCTTCTCCCACGCTTCTTTGGCGGTACTCGCATTCGAGATCTTCTCGAAATCGTCGTCCCCCAGCGCTTGATAAATGAGATAGAGAGCCTTCTTGTCTCTCTTTCTCGCGTCTCGCAATCTATCCTTTTGTTGTTGGGATAGTGCGGCCTCGTCCTGCGGCTCCTCGTAGCCATTCTCCACGATCTCCCAAACGTCGTGGGCTCCTAATAGCGCCTTCATCTTGATACTCCAATTGTCGAAGTTGCTCTTGTTAAGCATGGGGACTTGAAACGATTGTAGGTTGGCCATTCCACAGGTAGGATTTTATGGCTCGGATACCACTTTGTTGGAATATAAGAATATATAATGGAGAATTTATTTAATTGGTAGGAGGAAATTTGGAGAAATTGGTTGTGGACGTGTGTGCGCTTAAGAATTTGAGTGGGAGGATTGAAGTTTGCTAACACAATCTTTCTTTAATTCACTTCATTCTTAACAATTGATACAACCTCCACATATATATAGTAGTCAAGTGAGAATTCTAGAATTCTCTTGATTTTTTCTATCTAGATTTTTCTACTTAAAATATCTTGATTCTAGATATTTCTAATACAAATATCTTCACTTACTTTTTCTAGAATTCTCTATATTTTTCTTTTAAAATATCTTCACTCAAAAAATCAAGTTTATTTTAATATTCCAACATATACATAGCTGGCTCTACGAAGAGCCGCGGATGCATTTATATCATTCGACAGTGTTATCCCTTGTGGACCTGCACCCGACCAATTGGAACATGAATCTGTGTGGGGAGTGTAGCGCACGCGCCAAGTGTGAGAGTAAGGCACTTAGCTGTTTGACATTTTATAGTTTAATAGAAATGTGTAGTGAAGCCGCCGCCCCTCTCCAAATTCCATGAATGTAGAAACCCTCAACACAACAATCCCACCTTTAGTTACCACCAAACTGCATGCGACCCTAGTTTACAACCCCCCGCCCCCACCCCTGCGGCTGCCCATTTCTTACACACGTATATATATATGAAGGACAAACTCACTTCCTATATATAAACACAGATACCCTTCATTTCTTTCTGTTATTTGCAGTAGTAAGAAGAAAAATGCGGATAAGCTGTAATGGATGCCGAGTTCTTAGGAAAGGGTGCGGCGACAACTGCAGCATTAGGCCGTGTTTGGAATGGATCAAAAGCCCCGACTCCCAGGCCAACGCCACCGTCTTCCTCGCCAAGTTCTACGGCCGCGCCGGCCTCATGAACCTCATTAATGCCGGCCCCTCCAATCTCCGCCCTGGTCCGTCCGCACTCTTGTCCATTTCTTTTCAACAAATTCCAGCTAGTATTCAATATTTGCTGACATATCTGAGTTTACGACATGCAGCTATATTCAGGTCCTTACTCTACGAGGCGTGCGGAAGGATCGTGAACCCGATATACGGGTCGATCGGGTTGCTGTGGTCGGACAGCTGGCAGCTCTGCCACAGCGCGGTGGAGGCCGTGCTCAGAGGGGCTCCGGTCACTCAGATGACCACCGAGCCTAAAGACGGGCCACCCCTGAAGGCCTACGACATAAGGCACGTCAACAAGGAACATAAATTCCCCGCCTCCAACGACCTTCGCCGGGTCAGGAACCGCTGCCGGTTCAAGCGCTCGGGGAAGCGGGCTCGGGCCTCGCCGGTTAACGTCTCGATTAGCCACGATTCCTCGTTGAGCCACCAGTCTGAGGCGGCGGCGGAACCAGCTGGTACGGACCATGAGAGCCGGGACGGCGACAGCTCGATGAGGGAAGACGACGGGCGAGGCGGCGAGGAAGGAGAAATTGAGCTAGAGTTGATGCTGGGGTTCGAGCCGTTTAGCCGCTGTGCGAAGACGCCGGATTCGGCAGCCAAACGAGCCGCTAGCTCGGCTGCTGGGGAGTCTGGCTTCTGTCAAATGGAGCTACGGCTCGATTGTCCGACCTCGTGAACAACGGCTCAAAATTTATTACTGTTTTACTTGTGTTTGCTCTTTTTCCTTTTAAGTTTACCAGGTTTTCATCCTTAAGTTTTGTTTAATGTCGTATAGAGGAGCTAAAAGTTTTTTTTTTTGACCGGTATAACCCTTGAGGCGATATATTCAATATAGATTGGATATGTCTATCAATAAATGAAATAGGAAGACATAAAATGTCGAACTAATCATACTACTTTACAAGGATAGCATCTCTCTTTTCTATTACTAACTGTTTACTGCATTAACATGTCTTACGTGTGTATTATTATGGAAATGATTTATAAGGTAATTATATTTGGCAATGATATTTGCAGTTTTCCTTCCATTGAATATAATCAAATGAGATTCTCTAACCTACAAGTCAGTGGGACCTTATCGTTTCCCATGGTATCTCTTTCTTAATTTTATCTTTATATAATTATTTATAAAAAATATTATGACCTCTGATAAAATTTTATTTTTGGATTGTCACAAGTAACATGACACATTTCTATTTTAAGCTCAAATTAAAATTAAATTAGTGAATTAAATAAGGCCCATATAAAATCCAATATATAGTAGATCGTAGCAGCCATGGCTTCTCCGGCCATCTGCATATCTCCATTCCAACGGTCCTCCACCTTTAAAAATACTGCCATAGCCGCCACTCCTATCTCCTCCGTTGCAATCCCACACTCCTCCGCCTCTTCCCCTTAGATACCCCTTCTCCTCTGATTCAATCTTGTCGTCCTTAATTTTCTCTACCGACTTCAACCTCACTCAATTCTTCTCTTCCGTCCTCTCCTCCAGCTCCACCACCTCCTGAATCGAGAAGCTCCCGGAGAGGCTCCACCTCCACGACACCCAGCTCTGCCATGAGGTCCCCTCTCGCCACCACGATCTACTCCATCAGTTCTCCTTCATTAAATCCACTGAGTCTCCTCTCTCCTCACTCTGATCCTCCATCGTCTCTCTCCAGTCCTCCCTCCGCATCGTGCGGTCCGAGCTCTCTGATCCCCATCGTGTCTTCTCCGTCCAGACCGTCCAGCTCAACAACCTCATCTCTATGTTTTGATTTTTAATTACTTTACATAAATATGGGTGTTGTTGCAGAGGTTGTGAAGCTTGAATTGATCTTTTCTTTTCCCAGTTGTGGTGTTAGGCAAAATTCCCACATTGTTTTAATATTACAATTTGATAAGGATGGTATTTGGGCCTTCACAATTACAAGGGACTGGCCCAATACTTAGGGCTTGGGATAATCCAAGTACACTATAAAAGAATAAGAATAGGCGTGCTCAGCCCAGAGCGAAGATAGGTGGATTTCCCAAAATTGAATATTTTATGATGTGGTAGATCTAGGAGAGCAAGGAGGGCGTGGTGGAGCTGAAAGCAAATATCAAGCAAACTAGGGAGAGAAGCAGTTCGAGTGACTCTGCAAAAGAATAATCATCACAAGGCAGAGCTGATTGCTAGGAGTACCTGAAGGCAGTATAACCGTTTTGCAGGTGGTACCATAACAACTACGAAGGTTAGGAGGTGGAGAAATATTTCATGGTCGACATACGTGGAAAGCTAAAGAGTCGGAGAGACCAAATTACCTCTCAGTTGCAAGAATAACTAGAGATGGCAATGGATCCTGGACCCGGTCCAGATCCGCAGATCCATATCCATTTTTTAGGATCTGGACCTTAGGAAAAATGGACCCAATGAATCTGGACCGGATCTGGGTTATTCCTATAATTTCCGGATCTGGATCTGGAGCAAAAAATCTGAGACCCAGATCCGGTCCAGATCCGATCCATGGATCCATTTATATATAAAAATATATATAATATTATTTATTTTTATCTAACTCTAATCTAATATCTATGACTAATCTATATATCTCTTTTCATAAATAATATATAATGCAATTAAAGATAATATTTTAATTTTATTTTAATTTAAATTTTAGTTTTCATTATTATTATTATTATTATTATTATTATTATTATTATTTGTATTGATAACATTAATTTTCTTTTTTCTATGTAAAATAGAGGACACATTGTTCTACTGTTATTTAGTACTTGATTATTATATTCTTATTGTTATTAAACTTCGATAATATTTTTATAGAATATGGTTAATTCATTTATTTTGAATAATTGTTGAAAATCTAGACTGCTGAAATAAAAATTTTATTAAAAAGAAAAGGAAAAAAAGAGAGACCAGGTACAAAGGAAACAAGCAAAAGCACCCGCAAGAAACCCCGGGTAACCAAAAAAGAAACCAAGACTAAGAGAACATTTTAAGAGGGTCGTTCTTGTTAAAAACATCGTCCTCTTCATCGTCCAACAAATCGCCCCATTTTTTCTTCATTTTTGAAGAGGCCACAACCGACATAGCATGGGCTGCATCGGTAGAGTTAGAGGAGTTGATCACAAAGTTTTGCATAATCTGTCCTCTAGACTGAGCATACTTCACTTTATTCAGGAACTCCACAGGCGAAGAAGTGTCAAGACCTGGGCCATGCATATCATCACTGCGTGCTGAGTTTTGGAAATCCGAAGACATGCCATTGATTATGATACGACGGAGCCTGTGCTTGATAGAAGAATCAGAAACTCTCCCCTTCTTGGTGATAGCCCCTTTCGGACGCCCTCGTGTACGAGAAATGGGTCCGGGTCTGGACCCGAGACCCTGTGGATCTTATGGATCTGGACCTGGATCTCATTTTTTTGGATCCATTGGATCTGGACCGGATCTGGGCCTAAGTCAAAAAATCCGGATCTGGATCTGGACCAAGCAGGATCCGGTCCAGATCCTGCCCATTGCCATCCCTAAGAATAACAGAGCTGAAAGGACGAAATTACCCCCGATCATACCAATTCTGAATTAACTAAAATGCCCCATCTTGTAATAGTCTATATATAGGAACGAAACTCTCATTGTAAGGCACATTGTATTCTTTTTCAGCAGAAACTCTGTTGATTTAATAGAAATCCCTTATTTGAGTTTTAAACACTAAGCATTCACTGTCATTTGAATTTACTACCATTGTATTATAACAATTCACCCCAATCATTCAAAAAATATTAAGAAAATATTCAATTATCACCATAAATAAACCATCATTTATTATCTGAATCACGTCGTAGAAAATGGAGGCAACTTAACTCTTGTGAGGTCCTATTTCAATTCGGTCGGTTCATGCTAAAGAATGATTAGGGATGGCAATGGATCCTGGACCCGGTCCAGATCCGTGGATCCAGATCCGATTTTTACGGATCTGGATCTCAATTTTTTGGATCCACGGATCTGGATCTCATTTTCTAAAACGGATCTGGATCTGGAAATTTGAGATCCGGATCCGACCCAGATCCGACCTGTGGACCCGATTTTATTTAAAATAAATTATTTATTTTTTATATTTATTTTATTAATAATATTAGATATATTAAAAATTAAAAATAATAAAAAAATTAGATTAACTTTGAAACCGTAGTTTCCAATTCTAATTTCCCCTCAAACATCTCGGTTCCTACTTCCTCTCCCGCCGCCTCCTCACTCCTCAGCCACTCCCATCTCCCTCTCGGCCTCTCCAGCCCGCCGCCCGCCGCCTCACTCCGGTCTCCCTCTCCAGTCGTCCGCCCGCCGCCGTCGAAGGCGGAGACAACAGCAGCTGCAGCACGCGGTCTCCCTCTCCAGTTCGTTCGACTCTGCGCTGCCCATCTTCGGTCTCCCTCTCCAGCCCGCCGCCTCACTCCTCAGCCACTCCCATTTCCCTCTCGGCCTCTCCAGCCCGTCGCCCGCCGCCTCACTCCGGTCTCCCTCTCCAGTCGCCCCGCCCGTCGCCGGCGAAGGCGGGGACAGCAGCAATTGCAGCACGCGCTCTCCCTCTCCAGTTCGTGCGACTCTGCGCTGCCCATCTCCGGTCTCCTTCTCCAGCCCGCCGCCTCACTCCGGTCTCCCTCTCCAGCCCGTCGCCTCACTCTGGGTTTCCGTAACAATACAAATGGTGAGATTTGGATCCAGGATTCTCTGCATTTTAATTTTTGGGTTTCTGGGTTTCTCTGCATTTTAATTTCTAGGATCCATGGATTTGGACCCGCGGATCCGCGGATCTGGATCTGGATCCAAAATTTTCAGATCTGGATCTGATAGATGAAAATGGATCTGGATCTGGTATTGATGAGATCCGGTCCATATCCGGAACGTTGCCATCCCTAAGAATGACCGATGATCCATTAATTTACACGTTATAATTTTCACTTTTCATACCATATTTATGTGTTGATCAGAAGTACATTCACCACAACTAGTTCTTGATTTGTAGATATGCAATTGTAATGTTTATGAGTGAGATTTAATTTGACTAGGTTAATTATGATTTAATAAAATTAAAATCACACTAAATGTGTGAGCTTTCTTTCATTTTTCTCCAATTTTACTCTCCTAAATACCCACACAAAAAAGTTTTGTATCTTAAATAATGGGACGGAGGGTGTATTATATAATAAAATATAATTAATATTTATCACTAAAAATTAAAATTAAAAAAAGTTATATATCCTAATTTTATAATACTACCGAAAGGTGTGGCCTTGGAAAAGGATGCTTCAACTCGACTGCACCTAAAAATGCATAAAGGGAAATCACGGGAACACCAGAGGAGGTCAAATTATACCATATTTGCCCCGACGAAGCAAGACAAGGATCTTGGGTATTCACAAAAGCTAAGAGTCGAACAACATCCCGCATAAGATTAATCCACTAATGTTGATCCACTAGTTTGTCCATATCCCCCACGAATTTCGGAGGGACCTCCATCTCCTCAATTATCTTCCCGATATCAATACGGCCCACCAAAGGGGATCCCCTTTCTGCTTCTCTATACCTGCAAAGTCTCCTTGACGAAGTATCGAGTAGCACTTGAAATATCAACCATGTACCAAGTACTTTGACGAGATACGCATCGATGAGACCCTGGTGTAGGATGTTGAGAAAACCCTGACCTAGATGAGTCACATAAAGCTTAGAGCGATAACTTTGAAGCTCTTCACTAGAGTTGTCGACCTTATCAATTTGGTGTCCAACTCCTTGTTTCTAGTCTTCTCATACTGGAGGCGGGCTACTAGGGACTTCTTCTCTAATTTCACATTTTGCATCGCCTGGCCATGGCTTGACAGCTCCATCTGGAGATTATCCATTTTCACTTGAAGCTGGATGTATGCATTTGATAGATCGTTTAAGTACATGGAGACCTTCGAGAGCTCATCACTTGTCTTTTGAAGCTCCTCATGGAGCTATTCCGTTTTCTCCTAGGAGAGGGAACCCTTCAAGTTGTTTTGCGCAGGCAGAGAATGATAAAAGCTGCAAAATAAGACAAGAAATACGAATATGTGATACGTAAGATGATCCCGAAGAAAAGTAGATAGGAATATAAGGAAAACTTGAGTTATGAGAAATTACCCGAAGCCCAGGTTGGCAATGCCATTCATGAACTGGGCATGATCATGACCTCCTAGATGTTCCTAATCCTCCAGCTGGAGCAACTCCTCTATAAGCTGACATCTAGGGCTGGTAAACCGGTTCCGATTATTTGATTAAAACCGTAACCCAACCGGAAAAGCTGATTATCGGTTAACCGAAAATCGGTTTTTACCGGTTTGGTTCGGTTATCGGTTAGTGCCTTTAGTGTTGTTAAATAGATTAACCGGTTAAATTAATTAATTAGTTTATATTTTAATATTATAATTTAAATAATACTGTAAAAGTTAAAATTAGACTAGGTTTTTTTTTTTTTCTCAAGTTTGAAACTGTTCTGGCCACAAACAACGTTCTGCCTTCTGCCTTCTTCTGCAGCTCGCCGGCTTCTGCTTCTGCGTTCAGCCGAGATATCACCGGCCACCGGTGCCGCTTCCCGGCTTTTGCTTCTGCGTTCAGCCTTCTTCTACTTCTGCGTTCCCAGCACGCAGTCGCCTCCCAGTCGCCGGCCACACCAGCACGGCGACGACCTGTCTCCGGTGGCCTAAAGGTAAGTACCGTAAGTTTTTTTTTTTTGTTGCTTTTTTTTCCCCCCCAATTCCAGAATTTTTGTTTGACTCATTGTAGTTCAGCCTGAAATGAATAAAATGATGGTTATTTAACTTATTTTCATATCATTTTATTTGTATTGCTAAAGTGAATACATATACATTTTTTACGAGAATCTAACACAATCAAGTTCTCTGGGTTTAAGTTTCCCGTTTAAATAAAAAACATACTAAAGTGAATACATATACATGTTAATGGTTGTTTGTTTCCCATTTTGGTTTTTACGAGAATCTAATTGACTCATGTTTTGGTTACATTTTTTTGATTAATGATTGGGTAAACTAACGAGGAACTGAATGTTTGTATCTTTTTTTTGCAATCAATAGATTTACCTCTGTTTCCCGTGGTTCCATTGTTAAATCACAGAGGGTTCCATTATTAAAGATATGAGCATGAATGCATGATACCCTTGGTTGATTTTGAATCTTTGATTGTGAGCCTCTATAGCTTCAGAATCATATACTCCCAAGAACATGTCTAATGATAAAAAGACAAATATCACAAGTTATGAATCTTTTTTTTTTAAATATAAATTACAAGTGTCTATAATTTTTTTTTTTGTTCTAAATTATCACAAGTTATGAATTAGTGTAGTGGATAAGACTTCATTCTTTCTTTTAAAGGTCAAGAGTTCAAATCCTATTGCACACATTCTACAAATTTGAATTTTTTTTAAATAAAAACTGGTTCGTTAACCGGTTAACCAAATTAACCGGTTAATTCGGCCAAATTGACAAACAGTGGATTAATCGGTTACCGGTTAGGGGAATGGCCCTTCACCGGTTCCGGTTAAAACCGAACCGATCGATTTACCAGCCCTACTGACATCCTTTAGGACCACTTATCTCGAGAGGTGGATGAGATAGGAACACAGACAAGGAACGACTCTTGGAAGCCACTGCCTGTTTTCCCTTTAGAGAAGCAGGTGGCTCTAGAAGATTAACATAAGAGGGGTTGGTAGAGAATTCAACCTTAAGATCGGAGGAGGAGCTAGGAACTTTTTTTTTTCTTCCCTTTCTTGGCCATAGAAGGGACAACATGAGCATCAACCTTTTCCTTGAATGTGCGCTTATGACCTCGGTGAGGGGTCGTAGATTCACAATAGTGGCAGAGCCTGAGAGAGTGAGCAATATATCCACAACCTTAATAGGGGCATCATGAAGTTCTTTTGAGGACGTAGTCAAAGATGAATCACCGGACCAAAAATATGAGATTTTCTGGCGGGATTGAGAAGCGGGTCCTTCGCCTCCTGTTGGATCCTTAACTTCCATCAATGGATTCTTCACCAAGGTGAAATTTCCCAGAGTCAGGGGCCCTGTTTAAATAAAAAATACCATTACTACTAATAGCAAAAACTGAAAATAAAGCAGTTAAGCACATATAAGGAAGAAAGCGCAACCTACTAATGCAAAACATATGCAAATCTAAAATAAAAAAAGAATGTGAGGTTGGAGGGGGAATTATACCCTCTTTGGCAAGCTCATGTGGGGATCAACTTATAAGAAGCTAATAATAACATGTCTCGATTCATAGTTCATTGCCGCTCGGTGCGCATTCAAAGTCTCGATTATAGAAGCTTCATGGGGTGTGAGAGGACGCCCACTAGCGTCTTAATCAAAAACCGCAAAGTATTTATACATCCAATCGGGTGGAAGACTATGATGTTTCGGGTAAAAACGGACAATACTTTCATTTCGGCCGCCAAAACGATAGAACTCATCTTGTACCTTTATCTTACATTAGCATAGCAGAGCAGATTGGAATAAACATCTACCCATTTTTCCCTAGGATTATGCGAAGATGGATACTGGAATGCATGATTTGGTTTATAAAAATGCCAAAAAAAATGAGCATATTTTTGGATAAATAAGAGCATATGGGGGACCTAAGGCCTGCATCTAAGTGGCTTCCGCCAGAAAATCATAGTATGAGGTCAATCCTCATCGTTTAAAGTATGGACATCAAAATTATGGTTGGGGCATAGTTGGTGTTTTAGCTTTGAAACTCGGCATCTGACAAAGTAGAATAAACTTTTAACATGAACATGGCTATATCACAAACAAAGACAGGAAGGAAAAAGAAAAACAACAATTAAGTATCACGTACTCAGAAAAACATAAATGGGAGTAGAAACATAAATTGGAAGAAGATATAGTTAGAAGAAAAGAAATACTTGGTCTTGAACGAGGACACGACACGACAAGCCTTCGTGAAAAAGAAGAGTAAAAAGTTTGAAATGAAGAAGTAAAAATGCAAAGAGTGAAGTAAGAAATTATTTAAGGGAGAAGGTGTAGAAAGTTATCCTCAGATGGACGACGAAGATTAAAGGGAAAAACAAAATCACCAAAAATCTATGGTGGAGATTGTTTGACATTTAAGAAAAGTAGGGAATCTGAAAAATTGCAGAAAAATAAGATATGACAGGTAATTGATGGCAGTGATATCACTGGCTCGGTAAATCAAAGGTCGCCGAAAAGAGGGCGATCCCTGATGGAGGTATCGGAAAAAGGAAAAAAAATGATTACTCTGAGATGATTATCAACGTAATCACCTTGAGTAGCGAGGACTAGTTAAAGCAGAGTAATATCCGCCCTATGCAGTTGACCATATTGGATACGTTGACTCCTCAAGAATCCCGCCATTGGCCTCTGACCCGACGAGATCCCCTCAAAGAAAAGAGATCCATGGCATACTTGAGGAAGTAATTATGGACCTTCAGGACGATACCATCCTAGCAAGAGAAACCTAGGACTGGAGTAACAAAGTACCATGAGAAAGATAAGTCGGATGCTCTCTAAGGATCATTTGTGTCCCTCTTACAGAAAACGTGTGCAAAGGCACATAGTCGCCTGTGGTCTACATCGATAGTGATAGATCGCCTCCACTCTACTGTGGCAACAGATGTGGCAGAGACAAAGCAACTGCCATGCACGACATACACACCATTTGTCAAAGGTAAATCCCATTTTTGCCCTTAAAAACATCTCAACACCCATATAAACACTCTACCCTTCAAAGAGTATAGTACGTGCACTCACTCTTTCACCACTTTCATTCATGCTTAACACTTTTCTTGATTAAATCATCTTCCCCGATATAGCGACTGACTTGAGGGTCAGAGTGCTCACCTAGAGGTCCTCCTCCGATCCTTCTGTTTTGCAGTTCATTCTGCTCGAAAGGCTCGTCTGCAATCTCTGTGGATCTTCAATAACATCCACCGCCCTAATCCCCTTTTCACATCCGCATGGATATTTTACCCTTTAATCTTATATAAATGTGTTGATATTCTTTCTAGAATTATCACTATTGAAATAAAAATGTGACTCAACAACTTTATACAATTCTACTTAAAATAAACTATAAAATATAATTTGCAATCATTTTATAATGATGACATAAAATGAGAGGCCGAGGATGAGTCAGCGGCGTTGGATTGCGGATTCGCCGGAGAAGGAGGTGGCAACGGCAGATTCAATAAGAGGGAGAGAGAGATAGGAGTGACAATGAGGGTACGTGAAAAGAAGAACGACATCGTTTGATTTTAATTTGATTTTACTTTATTTTAATTTTAATTTTTTAATATTGAAACGACGTCGTATTGAACAAAACAACGCAGTAATAGGTCAATAATTAAACGACACCGTTCTTATTCACCGTCCGGCAGAGCCACGCTGGACTCACGGTCGCCACCTCAACGTTAAGTTGGCCGAAATAGCTCGTCGTGGGAAAAATCAAATTAATTTCTTCGGTCTTGCATTTACGTTCCAATTTTAAATGTCATGTTATTTTTCCGGAATTCGGTAATTTCTAATGGATTTAGCGGCAATTAACTCTTTCTTATATTACAATTTTCCTTTTTCAAATTCAAACTTTTAAAAAATCAAATTTAAATTTTATATAATTGATATTTAAAATAAACAATAAAGGAAACAAAATAAAGTAAAAGGGTATTTTGATAAAAAAAAAAGCTTATGAAAAAAACAAAATAAAACAACTTTTTATAAAAAAAAATTGAGGAGGAACTTTTTATGATTATTATTAATAGTACTATTTACTTAAGCAGAATAATTATTTTAATTGACTCAATAATAAAACCAAACACAGTAGGTGAATCGCAGACGTATAACTAATACACTCACAACGCCGCCGACCCGACGCTTCATCCTCCGACCTCGAAGCCGCTTTGCCGTCCGCCAACGACAGAGTCACTTCCACATTCAGCGTGTAAGTAAGAATCGTAAAACCTAGATAAGTTTTTTTACATCGACTTTGCTTTGTGGTTTAAAAAAAAATTAATTTTGTTTTCTACTGAGGCATAATTTTGAAGAATTTGATGTTTCCCGTTTTACTGTCTGCCTCAAAATCAATGCAGTTTCCTGGTTCGATGAAGAGAAGCCGCAAACCTCATGGCTATTTTCTCTGCATTTCGTGGGTAAAAAATTGCGCTTGTTATTGAAATAGGTTTTAAAAGTTACTGTGAGCGGAATAAATCGAAATAAGCAAATACTCGCCCTAGCTGGTGGAGGTCGATAGAGTTGGTAATGGCGGCAGCGAATTTCAGATACTTGGTGCAGCTACACAGAGACGTTCCCAAAGCCGCCAGATTTTATTCGGAGGGCCTTGGTTTCACCATTGATGTCTGCACTCTCCGATGGGCTGAGCTCCACTCCGGCCCGCTCAAGCTCGCCCTTCTCCATTCTTCTACTCGGTGCGTTTCGTATCTCTCGAAATTCATAATCTTTGTCTCTTAGTTCCAATAATTGATCGATTAATTATGTTAATGTCGATGAATTGGGGAAGTATTTTGAGAATGGCGGTGCTGCAAATGATTAGAAGATAGGTTTTAGAGGCGTAGCGCAAAAGCAATTGTGACTGGGCGAAGAAAACTGACGGGGAAATGCTTTTACGAATATTGTTATTGTTATTAGAGAAATTAATTAACTGGTTACGCCATCTAACTCATTTGATTATGCAGTTGAAATTGGATTTTTTTTTTTTATCGTTATTGCTTAGTATTTTTATGCTGCAAAAAACATGTGATTGAATTGAGTTTTTAATGGTTGGCACAACCTTGGTTGGAACCCGAAAATGCTTTGTGATTAGTGCCCTGTTTGAAGCAATCTTGCAATTTGTTGTTTAAAGTTTTTGGTTTATGGATGAAGATCACGCTGTTGAGTATATGTGTATATGTTTTGAAACATGTCAAATTGGCCATTCTTTTTATCCCTCCATATATCAATTATCAAATTTTGTTTATTAGTTTGATTGATGCATTCTTATTTGCAGATGAGCTTTTACAAATATATTTAATTTATGAAGTTCTTTTTTGTGGCTTTCATAGCTTCTTCTCGTGTTACAACAATTAGCTTGTAATCCGTATGAACAATGCCTTTTCTTTGCCTTGATTAGGTGCTTGTAAGACCTGATTTAGAATTCTCCAAAATAGATGGATGTGTCGATCTAACATTGTGCATATTTAACTAGCTTGTTAAAATGCCATGCTCTATATTTTTGCTTTACTTTTTCAGCGACCATGTTGAACACAAGGGTTATTCATCGCTGCTATCATTTACAGTAACGGACATCAATAGTACCGTGACGAAACTGATGACCTTAGGTGCCGAACTGGATGGCCCAATCAAGCATGAAATCCATGGAAAGGTAACCTCCATTTCTGTTTACTCTTGAAGCTATCTTTATCAGATTACCATAACGTTTTCGTATCAGGATTCTTTTGCTTACATTAGTTTGTGCAACGACTTTTAACAGGTGGCAGCAATGAGGTCTGCTGATGGGCACGTCTTAGGTCTGTACGAGCCTGCTTAGAATTTCCAAAGATGAGCATGCTGATGGGCACGTCTTAGGTATGGAATACCTCGTTTAAATTTATGATGGGATGGATTGATTTCTGAAATGGCTGTTAATTTGTTGATAGTCATTTTCTGAAATTGCTGTTGCTTAGAATTTCCGAAGATGAGTAATGGTGTGGAACTTCGTGATTTTGAAGTGGCTGTTGCTTTGTTGATATTCATTTTTGAGTAATCAAAGTGAATATTTTCTTTCGATTTGAAGCATTTAGATTTCATACAATCTCCCCTTAATTCAGCAATGATGCAATTTGAGCATGATCCCAGTTTATATACAGGAGCTCGCTTAGTAGTGGAACAGAATGTGTGAGCTTGCGACTTCAAGTTCCAATTTAGATCATTTACAAAGTTTTTGACCTGTCCAACGCGTCTGGTGTTCTGATAATATTGTTATTTTATCTACCCTACATAATCTTACATACTTCCTTCGTCCCATTGATAATCACTTATTTTATCAACACACCGGAAAAGAGCGGATTTTTGCCCTTGCTGAAAATTAAAGCTGCTCAAATTCCTATGATTTTGTGCTGGTTCCTAACTAGTAGGCTTGTTAATTCGTTGTTCATCCGACGTTCGAGTTATATGAGAGAATAAGTTAAAAAATTCTCAACTCAAATATGTATGTAGTTGCTAAAGATTCAAAGGTCATAAATAGAAATGATAATGGGCTCGATTAGGATCAGATCCTGATTGATCCGGATTCATGTATGAACTTTCTTACTTAGGTTCGAATTTGGTCCTCATCCAAAAAAACGAGATTCAGATTTAAATACATAAAGATCCACAACGTCTCGAGTGCAGACCTGAATCTATATGTTTTCTATATTTTAAAATAATTTTTAAATTAACTAAAAATCAAAATATAATCATAATTATTGTCTAGAGTTTCAATAATCATTCAAAAATAAATAATTACACCATAATTCAACAAAAATATTATAAGAATTCAAAATAAGTAAAAATATAATAATCTAATACTAAATACTCCCTCCGTCCACGATAAATTGGTTTGGATAAGAGGGCATGAGTTTTAAGAACATATGGAGAGATGTGTATAAAGTGAAGAAAGAGTTTCACCTTTTTGATTTGTCCGGTAATTAATAAATGGTTATTGAGTTGAGTTTTTTATGAATATTGTTTGTGAATAAGGGTATATATTCTAAAATAGAAATACCACACTTATAATGAACAGACGAAAATGGTAAAAAAATTACAATTATCGTAGACGGAGAGAGTAATATATTAGTAGTAGACTAGTTGTTCAACAACATATCGAAACAATCAATTATTGTGATTGTTGAAAGATGTCTTGCATGTTACAACTATTTTCAACATCATCAACATTCTAAAGAAGTTAATTAAGATACACAATTATTTCAGTTGTATAGGTACGAAAGAGATGAAAATTAATTATCTTATTATTAAAAATATTTTTATCTCTATCTTTGTCACAATATTCAGTAATAGTGGAACAATGTGTCTTCTATTTTACCTTGAAAAAAGAAAAATAATATTATAAATACAAATAAAAAAGATAATAAAATTTAAATTAAAAAAAAAGTAAAATATTATCTTTAATAAAATTATACTTCATTCGTCCACGAAATAGATCCTAAGATAAATTTAAGGAAAAATCAAAGGAAAAGTTGAAAAATACAATAGGACATAATATTAAATAATTAATATCAATATTCCAAACCAATTTAAATGCATACAAATTTAAATTAAAATAAGATTACCTCTTTCTTTGCAAATATATAGGGCTGACAAATCGTGCGTGTCAGATCGTTATCGGGTCGACCTAATATCAACACGACCTAATAAGGTCAAACCTGAACACGACCTGTTAAGAAAGTGCTCGACACAAACACGAACCCGACACGATTTACTCAAACTCGAACACGAATACGATAACAATATAATTTGAATCATGTTGACGCTATACGATAACAACACGATTTGATTAAAATCCGATTAAATACGAAACCCTAAAGGCTAAAGTGTAGAAAGAATTAAAAATTTAAAATAAATATTTAATAAAAAAAAGTAAGATTAACTCTATCAGGTTATACGAACCCGAAACGAAATTATCAGGTCTTTATCAGGTCGACATGATAAAGACACGAACCTGATAAGATTTGACAATAATCCATTAAGTTCATGCGGTTTCGTATCGTGCTTTCGCATTGTGCTTTCGTGTCATATCGAAAATGGTCAGTCCTCCATATATGTGTAGAGTATGTGAATACAAGACATGATTGAATTATTTTTAAGAGAATTCAAAGAAGTTATGTTATGTTTTGTGTTTCAATTCATTCAATATATAATTGAACAAAAAAAAAAACATTTCTTCTAATCCTAATTTAAAAATAGAAATTTGGCCGAAACTTTATAAAAACAATTCGTTTGTTAAAAGGATGAAGCCGAATATTTGTTAAAAGAATTTTTTTTTGTTAAGCAAAATTATTACTTAACAAAAATTATTATTATTATTATTATTATTATTATTGTCGTTGTTATCATCCAAAACTTTATTACATTTTTATCTAGTTGAAATGATAAAGCGTGAATAATAAATTAATAACAATAGGCAGAAACATAATCAAAATAACAATAATTACTTGTTATGTCATAATCAAGTCATCGTATTAGAAAAACGAAAATAAGCATGAGATGTAGTAAAATAAAAAAGTGGACATTTTGGATACATATTGTTACAAACTTATATATTAAAGCAAACCTCTAATTCATTAATACTCCTTTCGTTTCATTAAAAATGATTCATTTTTTTGACATAAATTAAAGAAAATATGTAAATTGAATAAAAGTAATAGAAGTCACATTTTTTAGAAAATTAATTATTATCTTTTATAAAAATAAACCACTTTAATAAAACAATTCGAAATGAAAAACAAGTCAATCTTTAATGAGAAAAGAGAGTAAGAGGTGGTCTCCCGAGTGTACCATACACTCGAATTGTACTCGACCCGAATCCTAAATCATTTAGATTATTCTGACTCATTTTTTCTTGAAATAACACTAACATTAACACGAAATGACACTAACATTAATACGAACTTGAAATGATATTAACACTATTTTGATTTACAAATGACACTATTTTAAAAATACATTAACACTATTTTGTTTTACAAATGTCACTAATACTATATTGAAATGAAACTAACACTACGTGTAAAATGACACTAGTACTATATTGAAATTGCACTAACACTATATCGAAATGACACTAACATTTGACACCCAGGTATGATAGTCCAATTGGATCAGATTCGGGTTAGAATTTAGATTGGTACGACTCGGGTGTACCGTACATATGGGTGTACAAAAGATTTTGTGAGAGAGTAATATGTGAATTTACACCCACCCAATTAATATATAAATAAACAAATAAATACAAATAAAATAGATAAAACGCGAAATTTGAAAAATTAAACCGAGAGAGCCGCACTGTACAATGCGCGCTCTGATGAAGTTTCGTTTGCAGCGCGAGATCTCGCTAAGCATTTAATCACAACGGTGCGTTTTCCTCCAATTCCGCTATTTTGATAATGTATGATGTATCATCTGCTGTTATTTTATGCCAAATCTAATTTATTAGTCTTTTCTTTTTCGGCTGTCTTGGAAATATGGTCGGATATCTGGATATGATGTAGTTTATTGGGCTCAAATTATGGAAAGATGTGAAAATAGTGCAAAAGATGTACATTTTCAAATGGCAACCGCTAAGAAATTGGTCGATTAACTCCTAATTTGATGACTTTGAAGTTAGGGCACTAGCTGTTATTCAAAGGCTGTTGCTGTCTTCGTGAATTTTATTGGAAACGAAGGACTGCTCGATTTACTAACTTGATCTGCCTAAAATCAGGGGTTCCAGAAATTGGTTTTGAGGAGACAGACAACTTGAATTTTGAGTGGATTTAGGGATATTTTTAAATGGGTAGAGACTTTGCTTCACCTTCAAATTTCCATTCGAAATCAGAATTATGACTAAGAAGTTGGAGTTTATTTGGCCAAGCTTTCACATAACTCAGTTGCTACTTCATTATCCGTTAGTTTTGGCCCATTAGAAGTGATACTTATTGCTGAGAAAGACGAATATTTAATTCCTAATGTCATTTGATGTTCATTATATCAAAAGGTAAAGCTCATCGAACCTAGAACCCCCAATGGTGTGATGAGAACGTTGTTTGCAGGAAATTTGGAAATCAAATATGAAGAATTTTAACTCATTATCAGTTGGTATCAATCTTAAGGATATTGAGTATATTTTGTCCCAATGCCTCTTTCTGTCGTGTTATCAGGAATGCTTGCTTCTTACATTGTTTGCATCGTTGAATTTGTTGATTTGGTTATATTTTTTTCAATATGGTGCTGCTATGGCATCATAATCTTCTTCCTGTTGTGCAATTCTTCATCATTCATGTTTTAGATAAAGGAGTAGCATTAAACATAAGAAGTACTGCCAGAATATAACATGACATCTCATATTAAAAGCTGCCTAAATTATCATCATTGAGTTTTAAAAAAAACTATGTGTAATACATTTTCGCTTTAACTAGATCACCATGTTCAGTGTCGTGAGTCGAGTGGGTCTGATGCATTGTCAATATTTGGAAAAGAAAATTGGAAACGAAGTTTGGTAAGGCTCAAAATGTAGAAATATACTCCAAGAGGCAAGAGTGATCGAGTATGTGCTGTTTTGGGGCTAAGCACTGTGTCACCAATGTAAGCAAAATGCTTAATGATGAATGGGCCCATATTTGTGCTAGGCAAGTTGGGAGTCCAGCTTTAGGCTTAATAAATTTGGCTGTATGGGCTATAGAAGTCTAGTCAAGATTGAGATTCAGTCCAATGAACTTTTCAAGTCTTAAATTGGCTGTGATTCAGCTATTTAATCAGCAACAGCAGGCTCTGTTATGAATTGAAGATGCCAATTAATTCATGGTAACAAATCCAAAATAAAATCAAAATTCAAGGAGCTCCTGATGAATTTAAACAATAACAAGTTTTTTTTTTTTTTTTTTCGTGACTCATTTATTTCAAGGTATGTATTGCGTGAACACGCCACAAGGGAGCTTCTGTTGATATATGCAAGTTTTGTGCTCACTTACATTACTTGCTAAGTGTTAAATTACATTTCCACCATAATTTCATTTCTATATATGGAATTTGAGGAACAAGAGGTAGCATGGTGATTGAACTTTGAAAATATATATTGGATTTGTATATTTATTTATTTATTAATTTTATACGTGAAATTGTCGTGTCAAGTGAGTATAGTAGTTGATGGTCCATTAACTGACAAGTAGGCACGCTGGCTGTGAACTAACATCTTCAATCTCATGATGCAGGCTAGAAATTGTTTGCTAAGTGGTGGTGGTGCAAGTTGGCCACCTTTTGCCTTTTGGCACGAGAAAACATCTGATGGTGATCAATCCATATCTAATGCCAAACATGTGTTTATCACCAATCTTTTCAAGATCTATCTATATCCCACAAGATCTCTCTTCCACCATGTTTCTGCTTGTCATTTCAGGGGCTCGCGAATCTGTTTGCATGGCAACAGGCCGCATCACTTGCTTTCTTTGCGTCTTTGTCTTGTATCAATAAGGGGTGCAAATGAGTCGAGCAGAGACGACAAAAACCAGGTATTGAATTCGACCTTTAACTCTAGGGGTGCCAAAATGAGTTAGGAGATCTATTTTTGGAAATGAGAGATATTCTTAAATCAGAAAAGTAATGGAATTATTAACAAAAGATAATAAATAAATAAATAAATAATTTGTGGGTGGAAATGAGAAACTTGGTTGACTATAGCCGAAAAACAAGGGCAGTGCTCTACACCTGGTTGTTGCTACGTTAAGTGGCAACTCATGCTTCTCACTGTGCTGCCACAGATCATATGTGATAGCTACCATTAACACTAGTACATTTTATCCGATTTCTCTTTCTATTTTTCTCATCTTACTTCATTCATGCACGTTATTGTTAATAAGTATATTTTTCCTCACTCAGATTCAGGGGGTGCTGGGGGGAGCATTAGCATCCCCTGATTTTAGGCCCTCTTAAACCATTTTTTTTTTGCGTTTTAAAATTGCGCTTGATTTTGTTATTGGTGTGGATATTGGAGATCTGGTAGTGTTGTTTCACCCTTAAAAGTCAGGTTGACCATAGAAAGATTTTATTTATATGCGCTTCATTTAATTTGGAGTCTTTTGGGCAGTACATTGGTAATGATTGATAATTTTACTTACGTGAGCTTACATTTTCCGTGATGGGACACATTTTGCAATTATATTCAATAATGATATTTTGATTCACTACTAATCATTGATAAGGTCGTTGTGAGTCTTTTAGTAAAGAAAGTATTTTTTAGTATTAATTTCATTTTGGTTTGAATGTTATGTGGTGAATTCTTAAGTCGTTTTTTCGTCTTTCTGTCATGTCGGCAGTCGGCACAAATTTGCTTATATTGTTAGATCAAAATATCAAATGAAATTAATTGAATAAAGTAAGCTCTAATTTCTCTATTTGTTTGTTAACTTAAATTGTCCGTCCGATTGTCGAAAGAATTAGATATATATTTCTTTTTTTATTGGGATCTCAATTAACATGTCAGGAATATAGTGAAATTGGACCTGGCACTAATTTCATTATTTTCGAATTATTTTTATGCAGATTGGTTTAGGGCTGTGCGTGCGGAGGCGGAATGATAAATCATTATCTCAAACACGTTTTGAATTTCAGGAGTTGATATTTAGATTTTGTGTAACATGACTGATTGATTTGAGGTATGCCACAACACACCCTAAAGGAAAAAAAAATCGAATGTTAGTAGTATTTCTCAGTATATACGTAAGTACTATTTATGTTATGCGCATTTTACCAGTATCTTGAAGATAAATTTAATAAACGCTGCATAGATAATTTCATGATTTACTAATTTGGCAGTCGAAAAAGTATAGGTAGCACATCAAATGTAGGTTGTGAAAAAAGGCAATAATTAATTAGTTTGTTGAGTAAATAAGAGATGATTTGCAAACTTTCTTTTTCTTTTTTACTGTGATAAGTCCTTTTCTCTCCACGTAGGCGATTTGAAATATGCTTTTTTGGCACTCCCTTACTGTATGAACTCTACCCTAGGTCCCTATCCAACCTAGGACTACTGTAATGTCCACGACCCTTTAATGGCTCAGAAAAGCCTACCCCAATATCATTAAGCCCACGTTTGTGTGGGTAAATTTGGAGGTTAGAAATGGAATCCATTAATTGTTGTTTGATTTGGTCATTATCTTTACTTTAGGGTTGTTACTCCTCAAAATAGAGGAAAAATAAAAGAAAGGTAATTCCTTACTAGTGATTCTTTCAATAAAAATAATAGTTATTGTTATCATTCCACCCATTTATTTAATTTCATTCTCATTCAATTTCTCTATTTGAACCAAATGAGCACTATTTTTTTTATATATTATTATATAAAGGCACGAAATCTTAATCTTGATATTTAATGCCTTTTCTAAATGGGGGATATTAGTTTAAGTAGGTGGTGGATTAATTTGAGGTTAAGCTGGATATACGTAAGACATTCTTAATTAGAGTAGGTGGTATAGTGAATGAAAAATTACAATTGGAATTAGTGTAGGTGGTATAGTGAATGAGACCTATCAGTTTGTCATACATATGATCTGGTCCAGCATAATCCGAAACCTCCCATCTCATCTCATATTTATTTATATACAAATAGTTTGTAGGAGGAGGGATGGGAAAGCATTAAACTTAAAAGTAACTGGTCAATGGATCATCCATAGTCAGTAACTTTGATATTTGAAAAATTAGGTATAATGAGCCAAGTCCCTCTTAAATTGATGGGGCTGGGGAACAAGATTTATTCCATATCATCCGTTCACGATCTCAATACAATCTTGTCAATTACCATTTTATTCACCTTCAATTACCAAAGGGCCCCCTTGGATTTGTTTATATCCAATAATAGCGATAACTTAATTGTAGCTTAGATAATACTGTGACATCTTTTTCGAAAACAAAGATTGATAAGGTTTCCACATTGTTGTCGATATACCTCAGTTTTTTTTGAGACAAAACTAAAAAAATATCCATCAGGATATAAAAATTAAAACAATCAATATTTGTGCAAAATTACGTCATTATCTTTATTTTATTCTTTTGTCAAAATTTTCACCTTCTTCTTACTCTCTTTCTCCCACCCCCTCCCATCTATCTTTACTCGGGTATCCTAATATTCGACGCGGATACTCGCATACCCGAAGATTTTGACCTTTTTCTTCCCCTTTTCTAGTAGTTTAATTTTTATTTTTATGTTTTTTTTGGTACCAACTAGCAAGCCTCTAAATTTAAATTAAATTTATAGCATTTAATGTGTCATTTGTGTCTTGTGATAAGTAAATATTTATAAATTATCAATATGCTGCCTTATACTCCCTCCGTCCCCAAAATAAGCCCCTCTTTGGGGACGGCACGAGTTTTAAGAAAAAATGGTAAAGTGTATTGATAGTGAAAAAAAATATGTTATAATTAGTATTGGGAGTGGTGAAAATGTGAAAAAGTATTATAATTAGTATTGGGAGTGGTGAAAAAAAGAAAAGTAAAAATAAATAAAGTATTATTGGTGGTGGGGTAGTTGTCCAAAAATGGAAAGAAAGAAAAATGAACTTATTTGGGGAACGTCCCAAAAAGGAAAAAGAGGAACTTATTTCAGGGACGGAGGGAGTATTATTCAGTAAATTTTTGTAAAAAAAATCGAAATATCCTTTCTATTTATATCAATAATCCACCTATAAATAATTAAATATCTTAGATCTCAAATGCTCAAATCGCAAACTATCAACCTACAACTACAAGGTTACAAGCCTACAACCAAGTACAAACCACCCAAAACCATGAAATCAGACATTGAGACTAATAAGACATAAAAATAAAACATAGTGCTGAAACTTCAAGAGTTCAAGTCTTCAAGTTCAACATAGAGAAAAATGAAAATCGTCAAGTTCTACATAGTCTATGATATTATGCATCAATGGTCAAGGCATGAAATAAGCCAAAAAAAAAAGAATAATATTCAATTTGCTATTGCCCCATTCTCACTTTGAGCCGTTTATGTCGTCCTTGCCTTTTCATCTCGTATGTTGATTAACACTATGGATAAATAAAATATGAAAACAATTAACAAACAATAGAGAATAACAAATATTAACACACTGAAATGTACTTACCCACTTGAAATTCTCTTTCTAACTTTTCATAAGGCACACATTCTTCATTTTTTTTGTTAATAGAACTAGTACTCAACCAATCGGCAACACAAATTAAAGCCTCAACCGTACTAGATGCAACGAGCTCCTATATGAAGAGAGAACACGACCTCCTATGCTAAATGCGCACTCGAAATCAACATTAGAAGTGGGTATAGCCAAGATATCCTTGCCATCTGAGATAGAACAGGATACCATGGACTATTCTTCAACCACCACTACAAAATACCAAAATTATCAACTTCGTCATTTGCCAATATGTTTTGCTTCTCAGTGAGATAGAGTGTAAGCTCATTCTTATCAGATTCATCAAGCTCTTCGTCACTCTCCAGCCAGAGAGGTAAGAGCACCTCGACAGTCCCTACACCCTTGAGATGGAGCTACAGTAGAGGTACTAGGTACTCGAGGTGGAGGTAAATTCACCCTATACAAACCCTTATAGAACTCAAACATCTCATTCATTGAGTATGTAACCTCATTGGTTAAATCGGCTCCCCGTTCAGGTTTATGATTACAAACATTTTTCCACATGCTTTATCTTTTGCCTTGGATCCAATGTGGCAACAATGTAAAGAATCCGTCATCCTTGGGTTCAAAGCTTCTTCCTCATGCCAATATTTGCCAATCTTTAACCTCATCTTAATTGTCATGGAACTTATTTCATAACCATCATTATGTTCCAAATTTGATATGAGATCAAATATATAACGAACCTCAAGCAAAAACAAGTGCTAATGTGGCGTATGTAGTGCCAGATACAAGAAGAGTTAACTCATAAAACTTTTTCGTATATTCAATGATCTTTTGCACATTAACCCAATCTGATGCTTCAAGCAGTCCAATAGGAACATTGTCATGTTTCTTATGCAACAAGTCAGCTGTATAAGTGGCAAACATAGTTCCACACATCTTTCATACCTCTTCATACGATTCAGCGAACTCTAACATCAGATATGTAGAGTTCCATCGAGTCGGGACAACTAAGGATAAGGCCTTTGTACAAGTAAGTTGATGTCGTAGTACTGTAACACTGTTGAAAAATTGTGTATATCTTGCTGGTGAGGCGTTAGCCTACTTGACCGCCTCACTAATCCTTTTCACCGATATCCTTATTTCCTCTAGCCTATCTTGGACCATTAAGTTAAGGACGTGTGTTGCACACCGCATGTAGATGTAATTCCCGCCTATAACATTCGTCTTCAACATGTCAAGGTATGCTTGACATGTCTAATTGCCCCATCGTTAGAAAGTCCATTGTTATTAGGTGGAGCGATTTATGTCTGAGCAAAAAAGAGGAAGGGTTGGGTTTGTCGAATATTGAATGGCTCAATTCGGCGTTGGTCTCGAAATGGATTTGGAGGTACTGGGAGGGGAGGGACTCTTTGTGGGCTAGGATTGTCACATCTGTTTATGGAAATATTGAGTGGGATGGGGAGGGTTTCAGTCTAAAAGGATCTAGGAGAACCAAATCGGGATGGTGGTTAAAAGTTGTTGCGGTGGGAAGGGATGGTTCGGGCAAATGGTTCCTAGATAATATTTCTAGAAAAGTTGGGAATGGACAGCAGATCATGTTCTGGGAACATAAGTGGGTTGGGCCGAGTCCTCTTAGATTGGTTTTCCCTAGATTATACCAACTAGCTGCTAATAAGAAAGCCACTGTGAGTGAATGGGGAAAATGGGTCAATGGGGAGTGGGAGTTTAAATGGAGGAGAGACTTGAGGGATTGCGAGAAGGAGGTTGTTGCCCGGCTTGCTAATCACATCTCTCAGTGTGTTCCTTGTGCAGGTAGCGATGATAAATGGACTTGGGCAGCAACACCAGATGGTAGATTCTCTACAAAGTCGGCGTATGCAACGATCAAAGCACGTTGCCAGGAGAATCCAAGGGCGAATTTTGAAGCGAAGCTCCTCAATTCGGTTTGGAAGGCAAAGACTCCTGAAACCTATTTTGACAGCTTGGAGGTTGCTGGAAAATCGTCTCCCTACATGTGATAATTTGTGAAAAAGGAAGGTGCCGTTGAGCGAAGAAGAGGTCAAGTGTAGTGAATGTGGAATGCAAGAAGAAACGGCAAATCATGTGTTCCTTTCATGCCCAAAAACGAAGAAAGTGTGGAACGAAATGCAAAAGTGGCCGAGAGTCGCAACGGCACAGCCAAACGAGATCGAAAGACATCTAGGTACGTTTGCTTCCTTCAAGAATGAAAAGAAGATAAGAAAGTTCCTCTTGGCTACTTGGGTGTGCTACATTTGGCTTTTGTAGAAGAAGAGGAATGAGAAAAGTTTCAATAATGAGTGGGAGTCCAAAAAACTTGCTATGGAGATCAAGATTAGGATGTGGAGTTGGAATAGGATTTTTGGGATTGTTGATGAGGAGATTGATTTGAACTCCTGGTGTGATTATGATATTCTTTGTAAACTGATGTAAGGCTATTGTTCGGTACCTCTGGTACCATTTTTCTCCTTAATATAGTTCTCTTTTTCGATCAAAAAAAAAAAATCTTTGATCTCATATCAAATTTGGAGCATAATGATGATTATGAAATAAGTTCTATAGCAAGTAAGATGAGGTTTAAGCTTGGCAAATATTGACTTGAGGAAGAAGCTTTGAACCTAAGGATGAAAGAGATTATTTCCATTGCTTGTGACGCCCAGGACAGAAGTATTGACTGGCTCCTATTAAGGCTTTGAAGCGGAGGGTAACATGAATGAAGCGAAACACACCAAAAATAGAGGGATTCCAAGAATATGCAGGTATGACTGCATATTCAATGAGAGCTTAAATGATTTGATTTGTAATACTCAAACTAACAATATGCATCTTTTTTTCCGATGACCACGTTGAAGAAACTCCAAGGTTAAACGTGCTTGTCTTGGAGCAATTTCATGATGGGTGGCCATTGGAAAGTTTCTTAAGGATCATGCAAGTGAGAACAAAATACGCTAGAAAAGACTTGTGTTGTGAGGACAACCGTCAAGTCTGGAGCCGGATCGCTACATTGTTGCTGCATTAGATCCAAGGCGAAAGATGAAGCATGTGAGAAATGCTTGTAATCAGTTTATGGACCTGAAAGAGGATCCCCTTTAACTAGTGAGGCTACAGACTCAATGAATGAGATGTTTGAGTTTTATATGGGTTTGTATTCGGTGAATTTGTCTCCACCTCAAGCACCTAGTACCTCCACTATAGCTCCATCTCAAGGGCGTAGAGATCGTTGAGCCTGTCTGGCTTTGGAGAGTGACGAAGAACCTGATCAATCTATTAAAAACAAGCTTACACCCTATCTCACTGAGAAAAAACACAAATTGACAAATGATAAAGTTGATAAGTTAGATATTATGTAGTGGTGGTCAAAGAATAGTCCACGGTATCCCATTCTATCTGAGATGGCAAAGGATATATTGGCCATACCCACTTCTAGTGTCGCTTCTGAGTTCACATGAGGTCGTGTTCTCTCCCCGTATAGGAGCTCATCCAGTATGGTTGAGGCTTTAATTTGTGTTGAGGACTAGTTCTATTAACAAAAAAGATGAAGGTGTGCCTTATGAAGAGTTAGAAAGGGAATTTCAAATAGGTAAGTACATTTCAGTGTGTTAATATTTATTATTCATTATATTTTGTTAAATGTTTTCATATTTTATTTGTCCATAGTGTTAATCAACATGCGAGACGAAGAGGCAAGGATGACATAAACGGCTCAAAATGACAATGGAGTGATAGCAAGTTGATTACTATTCTTTTTTGGCATATTTCATACGTTGATCATTGATTCATACTATCACAGACTATGTTGAACTTGACGATTTTCATTTTTCTGTATGTTGAACTTGAAGTATGAGCACTATGTTTTACTTTTATGTCTTATTAGTCTCTATGTCTTATAATTTTATTAAATATTGTTGGTTTCATGGTTTTGGTGGTTGGTACTTGGTTGTAGGCTTGCAGACTTTTAGTTGTAGGTTGATAGTTAGTTTTTGATTTGAGCATTTAAGATCTAGGATATTTAATTATTTACTGGTTGATTATTGATATAAATAAAAATGATATTTCGATTTTTTTAAAAGAAAATTAGTGAATAATGTAAGATATAAATAATAAATAGAATATTGATAATTTGTAAATATTTACTTATCACAATTGGCACATCAAATGCTATTAATTTATTTTGAATTTAGAGGCTTACTAGTTGGTACAAAATAAAACATAAAGATAAAAATTAAACAACTAGAAAAGGAAAAAATAAATAAAAATAAAGGTCAAAATCTTCGGCTATGCGGGCATCATATGGTACCGTATCGGGTATTAGGGTACCCGACTACAGATAGCGGGTCGGGTTCGCGTAGTTCATTGGAGAAAAATCAGGATGGGTACCCGCCCCAAATAGACAACCCTAATTCTTTGCATTGCATTGGAACTGTGCCTTGTGTGATCTATTTTGGATATGAATTTGTACTCCCTCCATCCACAAAATATATGCTACTTTGCTTTTGGCACGAGTTTTAATAAAATATGAGTGAAGTTGGTAGTGGAGTAAGGGTTTCACTTTAAATGTGAGTGGAATTGTGTGGACCCTACTACTAAAAATGGATGTGGCATATTTTTTGTGGACGAACGAAAAAAGAAATTGTGGCATAAATTTCGTGGGCGGTTGGATTATTATTTTGTGATGTCATGCTTTGGTATTGTTTTGATCAATTTTGTGCATGAATGATTATTTTGGAGCAATATTATTAATGGAATATGTCAGAGGGGTGAGAACAAAGAGAAACAGGCCTAGAAATCAAGGAAAACGTGAATCAATCGTGAAGAAGATCGACGATCGCCAAAGTCTCTGTTTGCGCGCACAAGATAACCGATCCCCCGAAATCATTAAGCAATGAAGAACAAAAATGATGACCAGAATCGACGATCACCGATTCTTCTGTGTCAAATCTATTTTCGGATTTTATCTGTTATTTTTCGATTTTTTGATTGGATTTTTCCCTGAGCCTATGAATAGGTCTCATTGTTGACCTATTTAGGGTTTCGCATTCATATTTTTAGATTCATAGACTTAGAATTTTATTTGCTCTCTAATTTTTAGAGCTTGAATCGGATTTCTAGAAAATTGAATATTTGAGTTTGTCATACTAAATTCTTTAAGGGTTTTATTTAATTTAATCTTTTCAATTGCTTTCCTTTTAATTATATATATATATATATATATATATATATATTGCTATTCTTGGCTAATTTTATTTATGATTATAGGGTTTGTATGTAGTTGATTGAATATGTGTAGTTGATTTATTAATATTAATTTACCCTCGAGATCCTGATTCATGATTAATGGTGCATGATTAGTTGCATGTGTAGTTGTTCAGGTTGAGACTTGAATGTGATAATTGTAGAGTTAATTCATGAATGCATGATATAGTTTTATCTTCAGATTTGAATGTGATAGGTGGGCTATGGGGAGCTATTTTTCGTGAGCTATTTGGAGTTAATTTATTGTTTTAAAACTTGAATGTGATTGGAATTTATTAATCAACTTTCATAGTTGTTCGTTAGAGAAGATTATGAATATGATTGCGATCTTTCATCAATGCTGGATTAAAATTGGTAACTGAACCAATAGATTGAATTCACAGGTTTAATTAACGTAAATACATTTCCTAGGGCCACTGTTTTTAATACTATTTGATTTATTTCTTTGATTTTATTTGCATTAGTTGAGTCTAGTATTATATATATAGGGTTAGGTTATATTGAGAAGCTCAAAGGTGTTGAGAAGTTGAGAAGCAATCTAATAGATGAACATGCCAATTAGTTTTTATGAACACGAGTTTGATTTGGGGTTCGATCCTTGTCAGTGACGTATTTTTTAACAAATTAAATAGATTTGTATGTTCGTCAGTTATATTTGGTATGTTCAAAGAATTTATTGATCTAGGGTCTAATTACCATGTTCATCAAAATGTACTAACATATTCATCTATTACATTGCTTCTCAACTTCTCAACACATTTGAGCTTCTCAATTGAACCACTCCCTATATATATATATATATCATATTCATGTTCTTTTGTCTAAATATTGAATAAGTATTTTTTAGGATTATTCAATGTGTTTTTTTACTTATTTAGTCTATGTGGATACGATAGTCTACTTGCTTTGTGCTACAATTATATAATGTGTTAGTTGCAGTTTTTATTGCTATTAAAATAGTGATAATTTTTTTTCTCTTGATCCTCACCACATTCGAGGATTGTCGCCACAAGCTTCGCACCATGTGCTTGCCGCAATTTCTCGGCTTCGAAACCAGCGTGTGTTGTGGTCAAAGTCTGACTACGACTCCGATGTCATAATCAGGGTTTTAGACACCGAAATTTGGCTGGAGTACCGCAACTTCCCCTATTTGAACCTCGGCTTTGTGCCAAGGCGGTGGAGAGGCATGAGTGAGATTTACTAAGACGAATTTCAATAGAAAATAGTTGGAGCTATGTTTTTCGACAAAGGGCATCTAGTGGTCTCTGAATTTGCGAAATTTATCAATGAAATCAATGAGACCATCAAATTCAAGTTGTCGATGGACATGTCATGCACGCACGACACCACCTCTACGGTGGAAGGGAGGTACACCTATGAAGCGAGCATGGAGGGTTACGCCACTGAAATTGCAAAAGAAGTCTTGCGTGTCTAGAAGATCCGTTGAAAGAAGGCAAATTTGGGTGAGGAGGAGTAGATAGAGAGAGAAAAAGAGATGTATAATAATGAGGAGTTTATTTTTATTTTTTTATTTCTAATAAAATGGCCACCTCAGCTAAAATAGTGCACATGTATTGACAATGTGGATGTTCGTCGGAACACGTCAACTTTTAGTTGCAGTTTTTTTTTTTTTTTTTTTTTTTGGGCTATGAACAAGAAAAAAATGCAACGATGGGTACTATTTGTACATTTTTGAAATTTTGCTCAAACGATGGGCCAAAAAGTGATATTTACCCTTTGAGTTTTAAAGTTATAATTCACAATTAGAAATAGCTTTAGTTGTAAATTTGAGTTTTAAAGTTAATATTCACAACTAGGAATAGTTTTGGTTGTGAATTTAAGTTTTAAAGCATAACTAGTGTTGGGAACTTAATGGAATATCCTAATCTTTGTTTTGATGATACCAAAATCGATAGGCCTTGATTGTAATAAACTAGAACCGTTCGAATTCAAGTGTTAGAGTTCTTTTCTAGTTTAGTTTGTTGTTCTGAATATTGAAGACTGAAGGACGAAGGACTGAAGACTGAAGTTGCCAACTGAAGTATCAGTTGAAGAATCAGTCCGAAACTGATTACTTAATGCGTGCCACGTGGATTCAGTGGACTAATACTAAAGTCAAGTATCAGTTAAACATTATTCCTCGGACTGAACCTCCAACGTTCAAAGGAAGCCACGTACTCCAAAAGTACAGCCGCATTAAATGCAGAGATCTCAGGATCATCATTCTCTGCAGAGGTCATTCCTATTTGGTGGCTACTTTATCAGAGACGTCGCATCTCCTGCTCCTCAACATAGTCGTTCCCACCAAACAAGGAACCTCGAAGATTGAAGCCTCGGCCCAAATTCAAAAAGCTCTCCAACGGAATAAATCTTGAAAACATTCTCCGCCAACAGATCTATTCAAGACCTCTCCTATAAATAGCGTTCGAGGATCACTTCAATCTTCACCGATTCAACGACATAAGCTGAAACTCTGCCAAAATTGTTTCTCAGCCAAAGCTTAACCTCTCCAAAGCTTGAATCGAAGAAGAGAATACCAACGCCAAAAATCAATCACTACTGATTACATATATTCTCTTAGACCTTAGGCAAACCCCTGTTTACCCAGAGCCAAGGTCAAAACTAACTCCAAAGAACTTGTTCTTTGAAGTTTAGTTGGCAAGATTTCAAACCTCCCTTCGACCGATAGAATCGAGTGTTTGAGTTGAAAAGGAGTTCAGGAAGGTACTCTGACTCCGTGAGATCCTAGTGCCAGTTCGTGCTAGGAGTGAGAAATCCAACAAGAGTGAAATTGTTGGTACTGAAGATTGGATCTTCAGTTGATTCGGTTGTGTGCACCCGGCTAAGCACACGGATATGTTTGCAGTGCACCCGTAAGCACTTGCAGAGTGAAGTTGTTGGTCTGATCAACCGACCGTGGATGTAGGAAGTGTTTTCCGAACCACTTAAAAATCTCTGTGTTATTTACAGCTTTCAGTTTTACTTTCCTACTTGTGTTCTTACAATTGATAAACTGGATACTGATTAAATAGAAAGAGAAACCTAAGACTAACAACGTGCTCAACAAAGGCTATTACGAAACAAAAGTATTTCCGCTGCGTATGTTATCAGTCTGACTGATCTATCATCTGATAGTCAGGAAGATTTATAACATCTCTCTTTTAGCAAACTCAACTGAAGCCTTAACGTGCATCAGTTAAGTTCTAGCGACTTAACTGATAACTCATTACTGAAGAGTATTTCAGTATCAGTCGTCAACCCTGTTTGGTCTAAACTCTTTTCAGTAAACAGGCGTCTTAGTTTGTGTGTAAAGTTTTGTTTTGATCTCTATCTTGAGATCCCTCTGATTTCAGAAAAATAGCCTATAGGTGTATTCCCCCCCCCATACACCTATTTGAGACCCTCCGGACCTAACAACTAGGAATAGTCGTGGCTGTGAATTTGAGTTTTAAAGCTATAATTCACAACCAATCTATATAATTCACAACCAAGTTATAGATTGGTTGTGAATTATGGACGTAAAACAATAAGTGTTGTTGTTTTTATGTTTTTTATAATCTTAGTGGATAGCATTTATTTTGAGTTAATGGTGCAAAATATCATTTTGAGATAGTGGAAATCAATAGTTGTCCATCAACTTAATGTCTATAGTCAACTTTGTGTTAAAGAAACATAATTATCTTTCTTTTACATCACAACTCTCTTTCTCATTTGGTCAATTTTTACAACCAACTCTTGCCCTCTCATCTAATTCTTTAGATCTCATGTTATCTCTCTATATCTCTCTATTTTCTCTTTTTCAAGCAAAGTTCTATCTCATTTCACCGTTATCTCTTCGGCGACAACGTTCATATTATCATGTATTTATTTTGCTAAAAGTTATCCTCTCATTATTTACTATTCCATCATCTTTTCCATATATTTTTATGTTCATCTTTTCCATATACTTCTTCAATGACTTTGGTGCTTCACATCTTTCTTCGATTTAAGACTATGAATATATATTTTTCTATCATATTTGGTGTTTAATCAATCGATTTTTTTGTTTCTTCGTAAAAAAACTTATTTTTCAAATCTAGTCGTGTGTATTTTTAATTCAAATATATGGTACACTTGGTATGAAAGGGGATTATTCGTACGAAACGTGTAAGGACGCTACATGCCTGACTCGTAAGTGTTGCACACTAATTCTTGGGACGAATTATACAAATTGGTCAATTCGTACCATCCGTGCCAAGAGATTGTTAGCCAGTTTTTGGAACGAAAGGTACGAAAGAACACATTTGTGCAAATTTTTCCAAGTTTTGCGCGCTACCTCTTGGGACAAATTACGAAAGAACCTCCTTCGTACTATTACTTTTCACTATCTTCAATGACTACCTCAAAAATAGCTTCTTTTATTCTCCTATTTTAATTTGAACATTTTTAAGTCAACTTATTTTAAAAAAATATTTCTAGAAAAAATTTATTATATTATGGATTAGACTTACAATTCATGACTATTTAAGTATTAAAAGCAATTGATTTTTATATTAATTTAATATGTATAGTACTCCTTTCGTCTCAATTCAACAAGCTACAATGCCCGAGCACGAATATTAAGAAACATATAGTTTAGGGCCAAGGTGCAAATGCACCCTTAATGTAGACACCCCTAGAGCGTTACCCCCCATACTTGACATTGGATCAAATAAGCTCCTGGTGTCCCAAAATCGGGGCAGTTAAACCCTACCCTCAAACGTTGTTACACGATCGTTTGTTATTTAATTTTTTTTATATATCATTCTAGCTTTTTCTCTATCTCTGTCTTTCTCCCCAACTCTGTCTGCCACCACTCGCCGGCGACAATGGCCTTAGCAACATCGGCATTGTCGTCATGCCACCATCTATGCTCCTCCAATCTCTTCCTCTTTCCTCTCGTCTCTTGATTTCACAGAACTAACAAAATCTCCAACTTCTAAGAAATTTGATCCCTAAATCTTCTTCCCCCTTAATTCTGGCAAGAAGCCGCCGCAACTCACTTGTTTACTTGTTTTGTAAGAGAGGTTCTCTTCTTCTTCTTAAGCTTCAACAAAACATCCTCCACTTGGGATTTTGTAATGCTCGGGCAGTCTCGCATGTGGTGGAAGCTACCGTAAAAGAAGCATCTCTGTATTCCCCCCACTTAATGTTCCTGAGGGCATCGAACCGCCTCGCAAACACACACGCCATCGCCTCCGACCCAATCATAGGGCTCTCTTCCACTATCTCCTTGCTTTTACTCTTCATTATTTATTCTTTTGCACCAAAAACATCCCAAGCTATCTGATGATCGTTTGCGGAGGGTGAACCAATTGGATTTTGAGGTGATTTTTCTTGGACTCAGCTATCTTCATCGACTCATCCGTTACTCGACACTGGGATGAGGCTACGAAATTCTCATCATTAACACAAGCCAGAGGCAGAGGTGATGTTGGCTCATTCGCCACGGCGGCTGCTTGCCGGAACTGAGGGGGACGAAGATTTAGGGATTTCTTAGAAGTTGGGGATTTTTGTTAGTTATGTGAAATCAAGAGACGAGAGGAAAGAGGAAGAGATTGGAGGAGGGAAGATGGTGGTACGACGGAAATGCCGTTGTTTCCGCGGCCATTGTCACCGATGAGTGGTGGCTGATGGAGTTGGGGAGGAAGACAGAGAGAGAGAGAGAGATAATAATAATAATAATAATAATAATAATAATAATAATATAATAATAATAATAATAATAATAATAATAATAATAATAATAATAATAATAATAATAATAATAATAATAATAATAATAACAACAAACTGCCGTGTAACGGTCATTTGAGGCAGGGTTTAATTTCCCCGATTTGGAGACATCGAGGGCTTATTTGATCCAATGTTGAGTATAGGGGGTATACGCTTCAGGAGTGTCTACATTAAGGGTGCATTTGCACCTTAACCCAATACTTTATAATAAAATATGAGAAAGAAAATAATTTTTTTTGATGGTATATTTGTCAAAAAAAAAATAGGGGAGAATAGAGAGATACTCATTTTTTAAGTGGAAAGAGAAATAATGACATTTGATGTAAATAATGAGTTTCTTTAGAGGGAGTGTAAATAATGAGTTAAGTAAGAATGTTTGTTTTGTATTGATTTTCCATTTTAAGAAGTGATATTGAATTGAGACGTTCAAAGAAGGAAATGTGACATATTGAATTGGAACATAGAGAGTATTATTTTACTGATATATTAAAACCATTATATATTTTAAAGCTTTTATTTAAGGCCATTTTCATAGAATTAGTATACACTCAAATAGATTATCGATTTGTATTCCTTTAGTTTTAACATGCTATTAAAAAAAATACATGACAAACCGAAAAGAAATAGAATTATGACTTGCGCGAAGTGAGTATATGCTAATAAAAAATCTCAAGTTCGAATTCTATCAACACTGTATAAGTTGAGCTTATAGCTCCATGTTTTCCTAGTATGATTTACCTCTTTTATGTCTAGGGACATAATTTTATCCAATGTGAATAGTAAACGCTGTCTTATATGTTATGTGTAGGTTATTGTATCATAATTTTATCCAATGTGAATTTAGTTGGTACTGCTAGTCGCATGTAGATTAATTGTGAAAAATTTCCCTTGTACATAACCTTAATTCGCTGTGCATCAACTATTGCTGTTGTCTTTATTACATACTAACATATTTTGTAACTAATAACTGTATTTTATACCACGTAATTAAAGTGATCAATGTATGTATATTTATCATTTTAAACATGTGGAGCGTGCAATCCCTTCTTGTATTTTATTATTTATGTCGCATGAGAGTGTCCTTTGGAATGTAAAGCTATATTTCTCCACTATCCATTTGATTTGATTTGATTTTATATTATATTAATACTGTAGTGATGAGGACGAACATATTGTATAATAATAAAGTTCAGATTTGAATTTCTGAAAGAAATAAAGTCTAGATTTGAATATTCAGAATAAAATATTATTTGTTCGTACTTCCAATTTTGATAGAGATAATGGTTGATATTGTCAAACACTTTAAACTAAGAGTGCAAATCTTTGGTGGTGCGGAAGGTGGTTAAGGTAATTATTATGACTAATCATCATTTTAGGCGTGCTTATTTAATCAACCACTGGATCATTAGCATCTACTGATTATACATGTTTTCTTTCTCTCTCTGGCTTTTTATACATGTGGTGAAATATTATCAATGTTAGGGTGCATTTACTTTGATAGAAAATGAGAGAAAAAACATATTATCGTCTATTTTTCACTATATTCACATATTTACATGATAAAAAATTTCTCTGAATAAGATGGAATATTATCTCTTTAATGTTGAATAATATTATCTTATGGTAGGGTTGTGAAAATATTTTTCAATATTTTCTCATTTTTTCATCTCTTATAAACATATGATAAAAAAGGATAAAAAGATAATATTTTCTCATATTTTCTTATCCATTCTTTTTCAATGAAAATTTTACAACTAACCATTTCTCGATTTATGCGTGTCATCCTTGCGCAGGAGCCATGCTAATCTTCTCTGTATCGTTCCAATTTTATCGGATGTCCGCGAAGGGACAAAATTTTTTACAACTAAAATAGACGCACCCTATACTTATAGTTAGAATTATACTTATAGTTAGAATAATACCTACAGAATGAAAGACAATAAACAATACAGAGTTTGAATAGGTAGGAAGGACCAAATTTGTATCGGTAGCACCGCGTCGGGTAATGATATCGGAGTATGTATATTTATATTTAATGCCGCGCCATGCATATTTCTCTTTAGCAATATCCATACTTTTGTGTATCACATAATAATATTTGGATTGCACGCTTGCACCGTTTGAAAAATTAAATTACGATTATACCCTTATTACTATAAAATCAGCAACCAAAGGTTAAAAACGACGAATAAATCTCAACCACTAGTCTTTTAAGACGTGTGGCGTTATATATATATATATATATATATATATATATATATATATATATATATATATATATATATATATTATGAGATTAACCGTGTAGATCTCCTTCATTTAGGTAGTATATACGCCACACATCTTAAAAGACTAGTGGTTGAGATTTATTCGTAGTTTTTAACCTATGGTCGCTGAAGTACCCAAAATGAAGCATAAAACACAATTTATGGCCACTTACTGAAAAAACATAAATTTTGGCTTTTTTTAACGATTTCGGATGTTTTTACCCTTAACTAATTAGGCGGACGGGGTAGGATTAGGCATGCGGGTCGCGTGCCGGGTTGGGTTAGGCACTTATGACACTATTAGTGCCATAAGTGCCAACGGAAATCCAAAACAAAATCAAGTAAAATGGTCCTATTGGCACTAATAGTGCCATAAGTGCCAAGGGAAATCCAAAATAAAACCAAGTAAAGTCTTGGCACTTATGGATAGTGTCATAAGTGCCAACGGAAATCCAAAATAAAACCAAGTAAAATAGTACTTTGGCACTTTGGCACTATCAGTGCCATACGTGCAGCACAAATACAGAAACAACAGTAATAGAATCAAGAAATCATGATGTGGAGAAGATGAAGCACATGAAAACAAACAAACAAACAAAAAACCTTAAATCATCTAAACCCTAAATGGATAATCTAAACCCTAAATGAAACATCTAAATCCTACGGGGAAGTGTTTAAAATGGTCCTTTTAGCACTTATGGCACTAATAGTGCCATAAGTGTCATACATGCAGCACAAATACATAAACAACATCAATAGAATGAAGAAATCGTGATGTGAAGAAGATGAAGCACATGAAACAAACAAACAAACAAAAAACAAAAAAACAAAATCTCGCACCAAAACTCGCCGGATCACTGCAAATTCGTCGAAAGCGGCGAGAGAGAGAGAGAGAGAGATGAGACGAGAATTGCCTCTCTTCGTCGATGGGGGCGAGAGAGAGAGATGAAGATAGGAGAATCACGCGTACAATGGCTACGAAATTGGAATCAGTGTGAGAGATGGGAAGAATCGACGGCAGCTGGGCTGGGTCACGCAGGTAAAAAGGGTATAATAGGCATACCGCCTAATTAATGGCCAGATTTTGTTATTTTAAGATTAAGGGCCAAAATTTGATTTTCATTCTTCATTATGGCCAGCCGGATAGATTGTTTCTATATAAATGTTAGGTTATAGTGAAAATGCTTTTTTTTTTGTAAGAAATGAGAATAATGACTAAGTTAGTATAAATTCATGAATTAGCTACTTGTAATGCATTAACAATGTATTCATATAATATGGTGAAATTTTCGTCCCCCAGGATTTGAACTCAGGTTTGAATAGTTATTCATAGATTTTACTGTTTTATTCAAATTTATTCTCATTTTCATGAAAGATAACATTCTTACTGGATTCTCTCTTTCTCTCTCTCTCTCTCTCTCTCTCTCTATATATATATATATATATATATATATATATATATATATATATATATATAGGGTGGGGTTATAATAGAAACCCCCCTTAAGATGAGAACTAGGAACCACATCTAAACCACTGATTTTAATAAAATCAAGGGTTGAGATTAAATTAGAGATGCACATTAAAATATATACTGTAAATGTAATTTTTAATTAAAAGGGTAGAAATGTAAAGAATTAAATCAAAAATTACAGCCATCGTGATTTACATTTCACTTTCACTTTCACTTTCTAGCTCTTGACAGTAAAAAAAACCGCAGTCGACGGAGGACCCATCTGCACGCCGGCGACGAAGGACCCATCTGCACGCATGCGCCGATCTGTGTTCTCCGGCGGCGGTTTCACAGATCTGTGCAAGTGTCGAAAGTTCAAGGTTCGAAATTTTATTTCACCGATCTGCACGGCGGCGGTTTTAGCGATCTGAAAAAATTGGTCTTCTTCGGCATTCAGGAGGCGGCGGTGGAGGAATTCCAATAAATCCAGGAGGCGGCGGCGTTGAGGAAGCGGCGGCGGCTGAGGCGTCCGATTAATCCAAGGAGGAGGAGACGGAACCTTTGGGCATTTCGAAATTTAGGTATTTTAAGTGCATAGATATGTTATGTAATTGCATAGATGTTTGTTTGATTTGGCTTTATTTGATTCGAAATTCAGATATGCTAGATTTGGCCTCCATCGATTCTGTCTGATTTTGTTAATTTTTGTAGAATTTAGTAGATGATGGGTGTTGTTGATTTGCATAGATGGAAGATGGTGATGCATAGATATTTGGTGTGTTTCGTATTTATTATTCTTGGGCAACTATTTATTAGGTTTTGTTTGATTTGCATAGGTGAATGATTATGATGCATAGATGTTGGATATGTGTGCATAATTGGCAAAAATTAGTACGTTTTTTTTTTTAGTCGATTTACATATTCTATGGTTGTGATGCATAGTTGATGGAACGTGATGCATAGATTGACAATTGAAACGTGCGCAGTTCTATTTTTGTTACTACTTTTTTTGACGTTATTAGAGCATAGTATGAAATTTAATATGGAATGTATATATTTTAAAAATAAAATAAAATAATACCTATTCGTGTTATACGTTGCATCAAATGATATTGCCTGTCCAAAAATTTTATAGTTCTCAATTGATACAGCATCTGGCCAAAATAGTCTAGTCAACTTGTTTGACTCATCAACATCATACTAAAAAAAAAACCCACTATTTGCAGAACACTTTCGCTTAAACTTTTCAATTAAGATTTGGACATCAACTCCATTGGCCCATGACTTCACATCACACGAATGATTTTTAAAGTCAATCTTCCTGCACCCAGCATCATCCACACCACCTACTAACTCAGAATAAATCTTGAAGGAACGAACTGCACCTATATTAGCCTTAAAACATTTAGCCATGAAAAATTGATGCCCATAATCAATATTCCTATGAACTTTCAATAAATGCTTTAACCCTTCAGAAGCCAACTTATGCGTGTGACCTTCAATGAATTTATAAATCTCATAGCCAATCCCAGCTACGAATCGATAGCCAACACGAGCCATACAATGCACCCTACAAGACACACGCTTTCTCTTTTGTTTCTTTGCACCTTGGTCAACATGTTTCACTTTAACATCTTCTTTTGAACCTTCATGTGTACATACCATATATCGTAAAACAATAACACCACTACCATCTTTTGATTTTTTTTGCATACTCTTACGGATAGTGAATCCACATGCACTTGCGTATGCACGGTAAAAACTCACACCATCTTCAAGAGTATCAAATTTCTGCCCAATTGTAGGTTTCAATATATCATCGCATTGAGGCACGTAAAAATCTTCAACATCCGTAGTCTCCAAATCAAGATGCACAGAATCTGAATAAAATAATAAAATATTAGTAAACATTAAAAATACTAAAATATATGCAATAAAATAATTAAATAAACAAAAAAAACTATGAATGCATTAATTTTTTATCTATACCTCGGTATAAATCTATGCAATTTTAAAACTTCTCATTTTCAATTGTATGCAAATACTAAAATTAAACAAAGAATTAAAGTCAAATACCCGACCCCATAATCATGTCTTCAATTCATATTATATCTTATAAATATGAATAGGCCGAAAAGGAAAGGCTTAACCAAAAAAAAATATGTTTAATTAATTATTATTTTGATCTTCTTAAAATTTTGCAGCACTAAATAACAACTATGCAATTAAAATAAAGCGAATTATTAATGTTACAGACAAATATGATGAAATATGCATATTAAAATAATCATCATCATAATATGCATTTTAGTTATTAATTCGAATTGGAGCATTTAAAATAAAAAATATGCAATTAAAATTAATACTTATTTAAACCTATGCAATTCAAACATCTATGCATAACAATCTATGCATATACATAATATTAAGAGTTTAAAATCGGTGCAAAAATATATGCATCATAATCAATACCACCTATGCAAATCAAACAAAATGATAACTATGAAACACTTCAAGATCTATCTATGCATCACCATCTTTCATCTATGCAAATCAACATATGCCATCATCTACTAAATTTTACAAAACTTAACACAATCGGCATATCTCAATTTCAAATCAAATAAAACCAAACCAAACATCTAAGCATAAACATCTATGCATTTAAATAAAATCAACATTTAAATCATTTTTTTAGAAAAATTCGAAAATAAATCAATGAAATTAAACAACTAAAAGTAAAAATAAAACTAAATTAATAAATACCTTAAGTGCTCATCGTGAAAAATTACACTACAACTGTCTTCAATAATAATTGATATTAAGATTATAGGATATTAAGAGTATGAAAGAATAAAGAAGACTTGGAGAAAGAATAAGAGAAAATTAATAACACAAAATAAATGATTACAAACGAAGAGTATAAAAATTTTAGACGGAAGTTAAAAACACACGACTAACTATGCAATCTAGGTTTAATTAAATAATTACTAAAAGACAACTTTAACCCTTAGTCTAAATAAAAAGTAAAAATAACGGCAAACATATGCTAGTCAAACCAATTTTAGCGGATATTAATCAACTTAATCCTCACCGTTAGATATTAGATTTTAAAGGCTAAGATGTGGTTCCTAGTTCTCATGTTAAAAGAGGTTTTTATTAGAACCCCTTCCTATATATATATATATATATATATATATATATATATATATATATATATATGAGAATGACTGAATGTGGTGATAAATAAAAATGAATTTGAAACTTGAGATATTCAAATCCTATGATTGATATTTATTCGAATTAATCGTGAGAATATGAGGTTAACGAATAAATCAATAAAATTCATAAATAGTCAATATAACGTGGAAATAGTTATTCACACCTTGGTTCGATCTTGGCAAGACGAAAATTTCACCACATTATTTGAATACGACTATTTGTGCATTACATTGTTTTTTATATAAGTTTTATTAATTTATTAGTTATTCTCATTTCCCACAAAAGATAACATTCTCACTTGATCTTAACTATGTATATTTATATTAATTATTATATTTCATTACCTTTGGGATATAATAATAAAATATAAATATTCATAGTTAAAATCAAGTGAGAATTATCTTTCTAAGGAGAGGCAATACTGATTTTAAGAAAAACTAGTTGTATATTTTGGTGAGTGGAAAAGAGGTTCCACAAATTAGAAAAAATTGTGATAATTAGTTAATTATTTTTAAAAGTGGTGATTCTATCAGCGACAATGTGTGTATGCATGTATATGAATTATAATAGTGATAATTAGTAAAATTATTTTTAAAAATAAATTAAAAATATTTTATAATCAAACTAAAAAAAATAAGAAGACGTTTATGAATGAAAAAGGTAACATTTTCACCTCATTTCAACCCTATATATATATATATATATATATATATATATATATATATATTCAGTTTATTATATTATGTCATATTAATTATAAAAATAAAAAAAAAGTAGGATAGGCGAGATTTTTTCGGGATATTATTATATTCCATTACCTTTTGGGCACTAACTTCCGCTCGTGCAATATATAATTTATGAGTAAATAAAAAACTATTGTAAAGGTAGACGTCTAATCATTCATTTAGGATAATTTTTATATATGAAAATATGTGGGCACACGAAGGTCCTATGCTAATGACGGCCTTAATTTTATTTTTAATCGAATTTATTATCGGAAACCACCCCTATTAGTATTAATTCTGACTAATTCTTTTTATTTTGACTTTTCACGTGCATGCATTATACTACGTGATTTAACATTATTTTTTTTATTATAATTATTTGTTTTTGCTAGAATTAAAAGGAATTTCAATAAAATAAATTCTTGGTTTGGCTGTAGCCTGTAAGATATTATTGTTGAAATATAGGTCAGTCAACGACTTAAAATAATGTTTTCAAAGTCATGGAGCACTTAATTAAGTACAATATTTTAATATATCTCATCAGTTTAACTATTATTATTTCTGTTCTGCGCCTAAACATACGCACCAGAACAGACAAATGATTATTCCAATTGTGACATTTATATTATATTAATCAAAATATTTTAGTACAGTTATTTGGAAGTGAACTCCAGTCAGCATATATTATTCAACTAAATATATGAATCGAAACCTCTAAACTAGCTCCCTGCATTTTTCACTTTTTAAAGATTGAGCGATCACAGTTAATTCCTCATACCTAAAATTAAAAATGGAGAAAGAGAAAATAAATTAAAATAGAAAAACAGCGCTAAACTCAAATTTCTTCGTACAATATTAAAGGGGCATTTGGCAGCAGGCCAGGGAAATGAATTAGTGGAAAAAAGGAAGGATTATTACGGTGTAAATGCACCAATTTTCCTCCAATTTCAAATTTTGACATGAATAATTTTTTACACAATTTTTAACATAGACCCTCATTATTTTCTAAATTACATTTGGGTAGCATACCTGAAAGATGATTAGGACTCATTGTACTGAGGTATCAGTCCTCCATAAGTCTTAATTGTCTTTCAAATATGTCACCTTGGATTCAATTGAGAGGAAATATATGGGTCTGATGTTAAAATCGAGTAAGTATTAAAGTTCATGTATTTTAATAAAAATAATAAAGTTCATGTTAAAATTTATGATTGGAGGAAAATTGGTGTATTTAAACAGCAGTAATAACCCAAATTAGGAATACGAGGGAGTCCAGATCACATGCATTTAGGGAGGGTAATGACAAATTCTCAAGTTATAATCCGAAAATGAAAGATGGGAAAATTGAATTAATCATTAAAAAAAGCCAATCAAATAGTCACGAAGCAATTCATGATCATGAGTCTTGATTCTCTTTAATCCGAAAACGAAAGATGGGGCAAGTGTATCACTAAAAAAAGCCAACCAAACACTCATAGATTAATTAGTTTAACTAGGATTGTTTCAATGAGTTGGGAGAGCCAGCGGTGGAATATATATATACTAGCTACTTCATTTGGAATTATAATACTAGTACTAGTATATATGATATCATTTTAAGTCCAACCCAACAAGATGAACTCATTAGGTATAAGATTATATTAAAAAAAATTACTTGGGATAAATTTTGTAAAAGATATAATACTTGATTTTTATATTCATGATACATAGTGAAAACCGGCCGCCGACATGACTCGCATCTTCCCTGAACGTAACATACAAAACTGCAACTGTGCCAGTTTTGATTCTCAATTTTTTGTCCCGAATAAATTATCAATTTCACAACTTGCTTACAAATTAGCAAAACAAAACACAAAAAAACAAAACAAGATAAGCATTATACGCTCAAACCCTAATATGCAAGCACAGACATTTTCATTACATGGAAGATGCTTTTTGTCGCGAAATAAATATTTGTTAATAGAATTATTTTTTTCAAAAAATACTCATTAAAATTATTTACACGGTTATTAAATTATGATCAGGTCATCTATCTTGTCCACATTTCTCTATTTTCGTACATTAATCACAACTTAATTGCACATAATTAGTCCCTTCAATTCTTTTTTCAGTAGGCTTGTTCGTACACTTAATTTGGTTTTACTTATCAAATTCAGTGCATGCATGGAACAAAATGGCAGGTCAAAACACACTAATTATACATTTAATTAAGTTTAAAAATTATACTAGTAGTACTTAAACAAACAATCTGTGACAAACTAATGGCAGCGGAGTCAATATGAATTTGTTTATGTATAGAAATTATATTATATATGGGGTTTAGTGCTTGCGTCTGTTTCTGTCTTCCACTTTGTCATGATCTCTTCTAGGACCGATCACTTCATATGTGATAAGTTTTTCAATTTCTCAGTGCTGCATTTTGTTAATCATTTCTTTGTTTTTTTTTTAAATTTTCTCAACTTAGGTTTGAGCTCAAAAACTTTGGGTTCGAAACTCTAATTTGCAATATATGATGTATAATCACATATCCTATACTGTGACAGGAAATATTCGCTCACACTCCTACGAATATACAGTTCTTTTGATTTTTTAACTTCTAAATATATTGCAAATTAATTATTTAAATAAAGGATGTGCTGTTCGAATAAAAAAAAGATAAAAACATCGTCAATTACTCAATTATGTTAATTTGGAACATCTGGTATCAAAATTAGGGATGTCAAAAAAGCCCGAAATCGACGGCTTGATCCGAATAGACCGATAAAAAAGGTGGGTTAGGGCTGGAAATTTTTAGCCCGAAAAAATTTTAGCCCGATTGGCCCGAACCGAAAATAGCCCGAGCCCGATAGGGTTGGCCCGAAAATTGAGTGGGTTGGCCCGATTAACCGAACATTTTCTTAATAATTGATTTTTAAACTTTAATACTTTACTTTTTAATTCGATAATAATATTTTGATGCATGTAGAATATGTTTTAATTTTTTCTAACGGTTAATAACAAACATCTATGATATAAAAGTCAAAGAAAGATAGTCATTTATATTAAATCTATATACAATTTATATTGGAAACGAAGTTAAAGTTAGATATTATGTAAACTTACGTTAAAATAACACTAATTTTTGTATCTAAAATAAGGCGAAATGTCTTGATTTAAAAAATACGACCTGTTTTTATTACAAGAATATGATTATTTTTATAAAAAAAATTAAACATATAAAGAGTCACAAACTTGCGGACCCGAACGGGCTAGCCCGAAACCGAGTGGGTTAGGGTTAGGGTCGAAAAAATTTAGCCCGAAAAATAAAAAAATCGACTAGCCCGAATCGAAAATAACCCAAAACCGAATGGATTGGCCCGAAACCGAGCATCCCTAATCAAAATATAGAAAACAGCAATAACTATTTACAATAATAATTACACAAGTACACTATAAAAGGAACTAAAAGTAAATGGGTCTAAAATGTGTTTTGCTATCATATTATCACATATTAATATTTTCATTATTGTAAGTGAAATTCGGGTAACAAAGCTAAAAAAATACTCCATTCGTTCCACGAATCTTGACACGTTTGGTTTCGGCACGGGAATTAAGGAATTGTAGATTAGTGTTTTAAGTGTGTAGTTAATAAAATAAAAAAGTAATAAAGTAGGAGAGATAAGGTAATAAAAGTGATAAAGTATGAGAAATAAAGTAATAATTATTATCTTATTTGAAAATGTGTCAAGATTCGTGGTACGGCCCAAAAAGAAAAATGTGTCAAGATTCGTGGGACGGTGTCAAGATTCGTGGGACGGAGGGAGTAGAAAATAAGAATTAGTGGTGGTGGACAGAGCAGAAACCAGACTGGTGGAAGGCAGATGATGGGGTGCGTGGTTAGGAATTGGGCAATGCAAAAAAAAAAAATATAATAAATAAATAAAAATCGCGTGTATTTGTATTATAGAGAGAGGGAGAGGCTGCTGAGTTGCCCTATTAACCTATTCTTTAAACTGAAAGCCAAGTTCAAAAGGAATAAAATAAGGATTTGATCTGTTAATTAGGGGGAAAAGAAGAATCAAACCAATTACTATTATTTTTTTAGCATATCAAGGGTAAAGCATAATCCCTTTTTAGCCCATCACTTTGTGATATTAAATTTTATTTAATTGCTTCATGTGGGCATTTTGGGCTTATCCGTAATCATGACCGTTCAATCATTAATTCCTTAATAATATAATGCAGAGAAAACTTTACTTCTATTATATTTTATTTTAGGGATAACGTCCTCATATTATTATCATACACATTGGTACAAAAATAAATTTCGAGTGTGAGTGCTGACTGCTGAGTACTCCTCATAATAGTATATTAAGATAAAAAATTAGGTATGTGTTGGCCAAGCAGTAAGAAATTAATATCTAAAATCAAAAGTTTTTGGGTTCGAGTCCTCTGTGACGCGGTCTTTAAATTACTTTATTTAATATTATTAATTTATCAAAAAATTAGATATTACCCTTTTTGTTTTATCTGAAGAAAATAAATAATTTAAAAGACTGCACGGCTGTAATTTCGAACATAATCAATTAAAATATCAGTAATGAAATTAAAAGATCATTTGTAGAGATGGAGATTCAAAAATATTATTTTAATTAGCTACGTGATCGATTATAAGAAAGTCGAATAAAGCACACACGTTATAAATTAATCAAAGTGCTCCTTTTATTTTTACTCCCTTCCTCTTCAAAGAGTATTCTTAATTTTTTCGACGGAAATTTTAATAATTATTATATGAGTGTATTCTGAATAGAGTAATGAGTCCACTTTTGCGAATGAAATTGAAATAGAATGATGGATCATATTAATAAAATTGTAAATAAATAAGTGAGGATTAAAAATAAGAGATTAATAGTGGGACTATGTTCAAAAATAAGTTAAGTTGTGCACTCTTCTGAGACAAGGTTTCTTATTCAGATCACTTATCTATGAAATTTTGAAAGAATGAAAAATGAAATAGTATTAACTAATTTAACATGTCATTTTCATTATAATCCTTTGTTCTGTAGCAGCGGATTAGATCCTTTGTTCAACAATTTATTGTGTCCATTATATCCTATAATTAATTCTCCTATTTCAGAATTATTTATTATAAAATAAAAATATATTATACTAAATTGAACCTCATTTGGGATTATTAATCCTAATAAATAATTATTAATTCAAATTTGATAAATAAATATAAAAAATAATTTTAAACCTTAATTGTATTAACAAGTCCCAGTTAATAATCTTAAAATACTAGTAAAACATAATAAATTGATATAATAGAAATTATGGGTCTAAATTGAAATTATACAGATAGCTGGTACAATAACGTATAATCAAATTTATGGGCGGTAAATATCACTTTAAACTTCGAATCATACTCGTTTTATAAAAAATATCTCGAACTATAAGAACATATATTTAAATCTCAAATTATCAGTTTTGTATCAAAAATGTCCCACGTTCATTTTTTGACACCCTAAATCTTGACGTAACTCGCCGAATGCAACTATATAATTTTTATTTTTAATTTTTAAATGATATGACACAAAATATCATTTTAAACCTAGATGTACCCATAAATTTAAATTACAAGATATTTTTTACGCTTGGATTAAAGTGAATATAACTTCACTTACCGACATTTATTCCGACTTGTTCATCGCAAAAGTAGTATATTCAAAATAACATATGAGTCTCAACCTCATCGTCACCATAACTCTATATATATCACCCCGCCCAAAAAAAGAAAAGCAAAAAAAATTCATAGATGATTCACAAGGGTTCCAATATGATTTGAACTCCATATTTAGGTTTCATGGTGAGCACGACGAGGGGAGCGTGACGATAATTTGGGGAAATGGTGAAGCTGAATTTGGATATTAGCATTGCTAATATGATCTTGGCTTCCATTAGGGCAAATCCCTGGCCCACACAATTCCTGGGGCCCGCCGCAAACGGGATAAAATGTCGCCCCGCCGCGAACGATTTGGCCGCGAATCGTTCCGGGTTGAACTCGTTGGCATCTTTCCCCCAAATTTCTTGGCTGTGATGGATGGCCAGCACCGGAATCCATATCGACAGCCCTTTCGGAATCAACAGATCGCCCAGTTTTATGTCTTCGAACGCCATGCGAGGAAGCACCGAAGCCGGCGGGTACAGCCGAAGAGACTCATTGATCACCATGTTCAACTGCAACCCACCATTATTTTTATTTACTCATCGGAATTGTGATCAATTTTACAAACGAAAATCACACTCGCTACTTCATTATTAAAAGCAAGTGTTTGTCATCATTAACACCTGGTGCTCAAAATTATGGGATGCACAATTTTATTTTAATTTTTTCTGAAGAGGCTCTGTAACTATTATTGAGTCAAAAGTCTACTGTTTTCATTTATATACACTCCATCTAGTACTTCAAGAACAAAAAGTTGCTTATTGTGCCTAATATTATTTGAGAAACTATTAATATTGCCTCAAAGAAAGAAAATAAACTATTGTTAATTATATGGTGGTGTGCTAAAATAATGATAGAATGACATGCACTAGAGTAACAAACTATAAAATGATCAATGTTGGTTTAGAGAGAAGGTTTCAGACTATCTAAAATTGTGTTTACTTTGATGGATAAATTTATCAATGGAAAATGATGGATAACACAAATTTATGCCTTTAAATGTCTTCTTCATTTTTCAACATTTGACATAAAAGAGATGTTCATCATTTTTCCTTCCTTATTTTCACTTCAAGGATGTATAATATTAATTATCACACCAAAAATGGAGGGATAATATTATCCATCCTTGAAGTGAAAATAAAGAAGTAAAAATGGTGAGCATCTCTTTTGTGTCAAATGTTGGAAAAGGAATAAGACATTTAAATGCATAAATTTATGTTATTCATTATTTTCTATATATAAATTTATCCATCAAAATAAACGCAACTTAGAGAAATAAAATGAGTTAATATGGAGAAGGTTGCATCATATAAAGTGTATATTAGCAACAAAAAGTTTATATCACTATATGAGCATTGATATATGAGAAGGCAAAGATTTAATTTTATATCAGACAGAGCTGTCAAAACTAATAAAAATATGTCCTTATATAGTTACTGACAATATAAGAAAGCATACTTCATGAGGAATGAGTGTGACTACAATTCTAAGTAAAATATTTGTTCACAGCAACTTAATTTGGGTATTATTGATGCGAGTATATTAGGAGAAAGTCAAACTCCTCGGTCACCATTAATTAAATTTGACCAGATTCTACCAGCTTTAATTTTCTCAACCTCATATGTTTTTTTATGTTGACTCATGTGCCCATGTGGCACACTAATTAATTACTCCCTCCGTCCCATATGCTTAGGTTTGTTTTCCTTTTTTGAATGTCTCATTTATATATGCTTGTTTTCATAAAAAATAATATATTTTTACTCATTTACTATTATATCTCTATTTAATTCTTTAATTTACTCCCACTTTAATACATCATTAAATAATAAATATGGGCATACTAAGAAATTTACTTATATATTTTCATTTCCAATTATTTTTCTTAATCTTTGTGAAAATCTCAATCAGCCTATCCATATTGGACAGAGGGAGTATATTATTAGTAGACATAACGATGGATTCAATAAAATAAAATAAAAATAAAAAGAAAAAACGTAAAATTAATGTTAGTTACCTGAGTGAGCTTGGAGAGGTGTTGGACGGAAAGCGGAGCGGCATCGCAGACCTGGTTAAGCTGAGCTCTGATTTTGTGTTGCCACGAGGGATTGGTGGCGAGAAGCATGATGGTCCACGTCAGCAGCAGGGCGGTAGTGTCGTGGCCGGCGAAGAAGAAAGTCTTGCACTCGTCCATGATGACCTGCAGATTCAAGCTGAACCCATTGCCTGACTTCTTCTTCTGCATCTCATTCAGCAGCATTCCCAGCAGATCGTTCCCATACGAGCTGCTCCGCCCGATCTCCACGCAGTCCTTGCGACTCTGTATGATCTCCATCAGCAGCCTCTCCACCTCACTCTTGAGCGATTTTATCTCTCTGTTATACTTGCTTGGCAACAATCTGCTCATCAATCAATTGCGTTAAGACCCCCTTTTTCTTTGAGGACAAAAAGAAGACAAGAAAATCTGAAAGGTAGATTGCCTTTAATGTTATCGGAAATAATATTATTACCTGCTACCGGGAAACCACAAATGGCGGGTGGATCTGGCGCACAGATTTTGGAGAACTGTTAGGAGATGGAATATTTGCTTTCCCTTTTCGTAATTGGTGTCGAATTCAGTTCTGGAAATTATATCAGCGGTGAGCCTGGTCATGTATCCTCCGATTTCGAATTCCGTTTGGCCATTTTGGAGGGCGTTTTCCAATGATGTGAGCATCTGCTTGGTGCAATCAATCATGTACCCTGCATAGCTCTATGCGAATTCGAAAAAAAGACAAGAGACTAATTTAAGGATCATACAATATATGTAGAAGAAGAAGAAGAAGGGAAGGAAATTGATTAACCTTGAGCTTGTCGCCCATGAAAGCAGGAGCGACGATATGGCGCTGGTGGTACCAGTCGTCGCCGTTAGCCATCAAGAGGCCGCGGCCGATGAAATGCTTGGAGTTCTGCTGCTGCAGCCGTGACTTCCCAGAGAGGCTGCTGTATTTCGAGAGCAGCTCTTTGATGAGCTCCGTTTCCGTAAGGCACATCCGAGGCTCCACACCGTTCCAAAATATAAACCGTTTTCCTGCACATGATATATCATAAGTATAGGAATAGGAATATAGAAATGAGTAAATGGATGAGATCTAGTAGGTAGGTACCGTAGGTTTTGGACCAGAGGATGTAATGCGGGAGGAGGCGGGCGACGATGTCGTGGTGGATGGAGGAGCAGTCGAGGGCGGTGGAATTGGAGAGGAGAGAGGCCATGTCCAAGATGTTACCGACCAGAAAGCGGGGTTTAGGGCCACGCACTCCTTGTTTCTCCATTATTTTCTGAATGCGTCGAGGATTCACCCAGTAGCATATAATGCTTGAAACCGCTACTTTCATCACGCACAAAACTAGAATCAATATCGCCATCCACGCCACCAATTCCATCCTCTCTCTCTATTTATCTCATCTACTGCGCACACTCCAATATTTATAGTGCGATAACCAGCAATCTCATTTCACCACCTCAATCAAAATCTATAAAATAAGATTTGCAAAATATGATGAGATGCTACCTTTTTTTCTTTAACACTTGTACAAACCAATTAAATGATTTGATAGGGGGGCGTTACATAATCCGGATCCTCTATTGCCAAAATCAACAAAAATATATTTTACCAAATTTGTAATTTGATAGGACTTTAATTCATTAACAAAATTTCGTATGATTTTTTAATTTTAATTTAACCGATATATGTGCTAAATCAATGACCAATATTAATAGACAACAATAACAATTGCGTATAAGATAAGAGGATTTGACGTACATTTTTCCTGTGTGTACGTGTGTAATTAAATTAATTTTCTTTTTTGAATTCTGAAAATCCCAATAGTCTGTAATCTAAAATCAGTTTTTCGTATTATATAATACGTTATAGATTTATATTCACGAAACAGGTCCTTAATTATGATTTAAAAATCAAGGCACATAGTAGGATTTTGGTATAACACTTCAAGGAGAGACGTGTCCTTTAGTGTTATGCAAAGGGTAATTGACGCAGCACCATTTGAGGGTGGTGTCACTCTAAACTGGAAATTAAATATCTCTCACTTTGTCTCTTTCTCTAAACACACGCACATATATGGATTGTATTTTTAAAATATTCAAATTGTGATCGTAAGAATAAAAAGTATTTATAAATAACCTTTATAATTCACAATTAATTTATGACTTGATTACAAATTCTAGATTTGAAATTCCAAGTTATAATCAAGACTATTTCTAAATATAAATCCTAACTTTAAAACTTAAATTCACAATCAAGACTACTCATGTTATGAATCCTATTTTTTTAGGCTGTTGCTACAACCTTCATTGTTGTGATATCCACAACAACAACAAACAAAATTTTCTTTTGGGAGTCACGGTAATACGCCACCGCATCTCCAAACTACCGCCGCCACTATTGCCTCTCCTAGCGTAGGCGTCGCTTTACTAGATATCGTCATCGCGAGTCACAATTGGAGTTACATTTGCCAACCGTCGACAACAAATTGAAAGATTATTTTTTATATTGTTTATCTTTGGGGACACTTTTTATGTTTACTATACGAGAATATATAATTTCATATGTGAATCAAGATTAACTGAATTTAATCAAGATCCACACAACACTCCCTTAATGATCGGCAACAACACAAATCAATGACTTCAAGTTCAAGAACAGAAATGAAAACTTAATGCAGAACACCAATCTTTTACGTGGTTCGAATCATCTCTGATTCTACATCCACGGGAAGGTTAACAAGAGATTTTATTACAGTCACAAAAGTATATCAAATCCCTCACAACACAAGCAAGAATCAATCGAAGAGGAAGATGAACTCTCACAAGAAATGAGCTCTTAAAGTCCGGAGAAATTTCACTAACTACCTTACTCTTTTTCTCTCTCTTCTAACTAACTCTCAGGCCCTCAGCTCACTTACTAACTCTCTAATACAATGGAACTGTAAGTGTTAATAGAATACAAATCACTAATCTAAACCGTTAATAAATGAGTGGCCAAGATCTGTGTTTGCATGAACACATGCTCAACATCATATATTGACTTCGTGTGTGTGTGTGTGTATGAGATCATATAGTATCCAGACCTTAGGGAGTATGTAGTACCAAGATCTGGATTCTGGACCACATATTTTGTCCATGTGGCGCACTAAAAACGCAACACGTGGAAGAGGTCTTTTAAGGCAAAATACACGCAAGAGTAAAATGGATATATATAAACAAAAATATGCATAACATCTGACAAACATGGTTTTCGTACCTCAATTCCACATGATTTGTTGTCATTTCCCTTCATATTTTGCTTGCCAATGCGTGTTTGTACCATAATGTTGAGTTTTATGAAGATTTGATGTCTTGGTGTAGTTTTGGAGTAATTTCAGGAAAAATCAAGGATTAATTGGAGGATTTTGAAGATATTATATTGAATTACGTCTCGAGAGGAATCCGTGAGCGCAAACGGCGATCAAATCCGAGTCCGGACGAGGGAGAACGGAGCAAAACGAGCGGACTGCGCATACCGCCTAGTAGCCCGCGGTCACCACCCGCGGCCGCGGGGAGGGACCGCGGGTCAGCTGCCCCCGACTCAGGAGACACCCGCGGTCACCACCCGCGGCCGCGGGGCGGGACCGCGGGTCCCCTGAGCATCCCCCACGTTTGAAGGCCGCGGACGCGGGCCGTGACCGCGGGAAAAGGGCGGGGCTCCCCCAAATGGACCCCAAACGCGATTTTAGCCTCAAAACTCCATTTTTCTCTTCTTTTCCCCATTGATTCACCACACACACCCACTTCATCTTCCCCAACTCTCCAATCCCAAACCCTAGCCTCCATTCTCTACCATTTTTTCTCTCTTCCACACACAAAAACAACACCAAAATCAAATAAAGAAGGGGAAGACTTGGAAAGGAGCTCATCAAGACTACATGATTGAAGATCAAGATTATAGGATTTGTCTATGAATCTCTATCTCTCTATATCTTTATTTATGTTTTCTTATGAATTGAGATTTGCTTTTATTATGAATATGCTTGGCTAAAATCTCTTATCTTAGGGATTAGATTAGATGGATTTGTAATGGATTGATTTCTTTGTTCAATATATATCTTGATTGTGCTTATTGTTATCTTTTCAAGTCCTAGATTTATCTCTTGTATGATTGGTTGGCCACCTTTTGTGCATTTCTAATTTGTGATTTGAATCGGGAGAGGATAATTACAATAGATTAGGAGTTTGATACATATCATCTCAATAAACCGGGAGGTTGAGAGGTGGGTGAGGGCTTGTTGATCTTTTGTGCTCTTGGGAGTTATAGGTTAGAAATTGACCGGGGACGGCAATTATGACCCGTAATCTACTGTTTTAGTCGTCCGGGAGGGGGCTAAAACTAGTGGGGAGATCGCCCTAGATAAGTAGGCCATATCAAGATTAATATTGCTTTAGATTGAAGTTCATTACGATCCATCGAAATCTAGTCCCTAGGATAACTTTCATTCGAGTCATTCCCCAATTTATTAACTAAGTTTATCTTGTTGTTATTTTATTTACTTGCTTTATTTAGCTTTGTTTTAGTTCTCAATATCTCTTCATCTTTGGTTTGTCTAAATAGATTGAAAACAACTTATTAATAATATTTAGAAGTTTGAATTCACCAATCCTTGTGGGATACGACCTTGCTTCCCTATGTTGCAACTACACCGTATACTTGCGGCGTGGTGAAAATAATAGCGAACAAGTTTTTGGCGCCGTTGCCGGGGATTGGTTGAATTTTTACTTTTGATATTGTGAAAAGTTGTTTTTAACTAATTTAGATATTGTTTTTATGTTTGTTTATTTATATGTTTATTTATTTTTGTTAGAGAAAATTGCTCCACAACCGTAAAAGCGGCACCAAAAATGGAAGATGGAAGGAATGAGTTGGTTGAGCAACTCCAACTACAATTGGCGTTGATGCAACTTAAGTTGCGTGTTTTGGAAGCCAAAAGAAATTGTAGGCAACCAATGATCCAAAAAGTCTTCCAACCAACACCTTCCTATGGTGAGTATTATGACATGGGGTGCAATGACATGGAGTGGCAATCACCATTGGAGTATGAGGACCATTTCAATAGTTGGAATTATGAAAATTCTTATTCCACTCAAGAAGGCTTCCAAGGGGGAAATCGATACTATCAAGAGGAGAAATCAAATTCAAAAGACGATCTCCTTCAATGCTTCATAGCTACACAAGCTTGGATAGAAAAAAGTCTAGCAAAATCGGAGGTTATGCTAGAAGAGCAAAGAAGGTCTTTGGCTACCACTATGGAAAATCAAAAGCGAATTGATGATTTGTGCATGGCCATTAGCCTTCAAAATGGAACCTTGTATGAGGAACCAATGCCAATGCTAAGTGAAGAGCCTCAAGAAGTTGAAGAAGAGTATGAAGAAGATGAGGATCAATTCTCCAAACCCCTTGAAGTCGAGAGCCCAACTTTTCCGACACAACCTCTACAATTTCAAAAAGATGAAGATTTCACAAGCTTTAAAGAAAGCAAAGTCAAAAATTTTGTCGATCCTTACCTCGCCACAGGCGATTCTATGAAGGCTTGCTTCTTTCACTTTTATTTATCTTCATCTTTTGATTTTCACTTTGATTTGTCTAATAAGGAATTGTTTGAGTGTGGTGGTACTCTAGATGGTGAACGAGATTATCATGACGCCCGGGATGTCTCAAGAATTGCAAAGCCACCATATTTTTGGGTCGCGGTGGATGGAGCATGCAAATTTGATGAGAAATGGCCACCGCCTAAGCCTCCACCTCGTTTGTGAGTACGAGACAAGTAACCATTTTCTCCTTCATCCAAACTTATTTCTCCTTTGTGTGAAATAAGTTTGGGGGGAGGGTGAAGATGGGTTACTTATCTCATTTATCCGTTGTTTATTTATTTAGTTAGTTTAGTTATGTTACAATAATTAGTTTTGTCTATGTTTTTTTTAGCTTTTCCTTGTCTTTTATTTTTGAGCTTGATTGTTGAAACACATGAGTTGGATGAAATGTGTGTTGGGCTTATGATATGAATGTTGCTTTTGAAAAGAAATTGTTGTGTTTCACTTGTTGATTTTGCATGTAGAGTTTGAACTTGTGACAAATGAGCTAAATATTTTACCTCCAAGAACTTGCAAATAAAATGAGCTTGTGAGAATTGAGCCCTTGATTGTCATCCAATTACAATCTCATTTTGTTCTTGAGTGTAAATCGATTGAGCATGTATGTTGGTCTCTAGAACTTGCCATGAGTCCTCTCTTGAAAATAAAAGTAGATGTGTTGTTAATATTGAAGTGATTTAAGGCCATCTTTGTTAGCCACTTGACCCCAATTGTGCCAAATTCTCATATGATCCTAGTTTACCCCTTTTGTGCCTTGTAGCCTTTCTTTGAATGAACCAATGATAAAGGGGTAGAACTTAGAGTGTTAGTGGTTGCTTTGATGAAGAAAAAAGTTTGGGAAATGATTGAAATTTCTTATCAAGCTTTGATTGTGTGAAAATCACTAATCCCCTATGAGCTCAAAAAGAAAAAGAAATGAAAATGAATGTGAATAAAAGAGCATAAAGGGGAGTGATTTGCCTTTTGAATCATAGCCATGATAGATATCACTAAGGATGAAAAGATGAAATGTAGGGATTTTGGTTTTTGATTGATAAGAGAAATGGTGAAGTTGATTTGTTCATTGTTAGATTGTGGGATGAGTCACTTTGCCTAAAAAAACACCTCACCTCACCAAAGAGCCCTCATTACAACCCAATGAAAGCCCTTGTTGATCATTATTTATAACACATTGAAGTATAGAGAGTTAGGATAAATGGCAAGCTTATGGTAGATTGTATACATTGTTTCAATTTGAGTGCAAACACGTCCAATCTAAACACTTGAGAGTTGAGTGCATCATTGAAACATCCACATTTGTGAGGATTCAAGCTTGGAGGCCATAATATTGAACTCTTCATCACTTGTGATTTTTTGGAATGCATTTCTACTTGTGATACACTTTTGAAAGATTTTTGAAATTGTTGAAGCCCTTGAAATGACACCAATTCATTCTCACATGTTTGTTATCTTTTATTTCTCTTCTCTTTGTTGTTTGGGGACAAACAACGCTTTAAGTTTGGGGGGGTTGACAAACATGGTTTTCGTACCTCAATTCCACATGATTTGTTGTCATTTCCCTTCATATTTTGCTTGCCAATGCGTGTTTGTACCATAATGTTGAGTTTTATGAAGATTTGATGTCTTGGTGTAGTTTTGGAGTAATTTCAGGAAAAATCAAGGATTAATTGGAGGATTTTGAAGATATTATATTGAATTACGTCTCGAGAGGAATCCGTGAGCGCAAACGGCGATCAAATCCGAGTCCGGACGAGGGAGAACGGAGCAAAACGAGCGGACTGCGCATACCGCCTAGTAGCCCGCGGTCACCACCCGCGGCCGCGGTGAGGGACCGCGGGTCAGCTGCCCCCGACTCAGGAGACACCCGCGGTCACCACCCGCGGCCGCGGGGCGGGACCGCGGGTCCCCTGAGCATCCCCCACGTTTGAAGGCCGCGGACGCGGGCCGTGACCGCGGGAAAAGGGCGGGGCTCCCCCAAATGGACCCCAAACGCGATTTTAGCCTCAAAACTCCATTTTTTCTCTTCTTTTCCCCATTGATTCACCACACACACCCACTTCATCTTCCCCAACTCTCCAATCCCAAACCCTAGCCTCCATTCTCTACCATTTTTTCTCTCTTCCACACACAAAAACAACACCAAAATCAAATAAAGAAGGGGAAGACTTGGAAAGGAGCTCATCAAGACTACATGATTGAAGATCAAGATTATAGGATTTGTCTATGAATCTCTATCTCTCTATATCTTTATTTATGTTTTCTTATGAATTGAGATTTGCTTTTATTATGAATATGCTTGGCTAAAATCTCTTATCTTAGGGATTAGATTAGATGGATTTGTAATGGATTGATTTCTTTGTTCAATATATATCTTGATTGTGCTTATTGTTATCTTTTCAAGTCCTAGATTTATCTCTTGTATGATTGGTTGGCCACCTTTTGTGCATTTCTAATTTGTGATTTGAATCGGGAGAGGATAATTACAATAGATTAGGAGTTTGATACATATCATCTCAATAAACCGGGAGGTTGAGAGGTGGGTGAGGGCTTGTTGATCTTTTGTGCTCTTGGGAGTTATAGGTTAGAAATTGACCGGGGACGGCAATTATGACCCGTAATCTACTGTTTTAGTCGTCCGGGAGGGGGCTAAAACTAGTGGGGAGATCGCCCTAGATAAGTAGGCCATATCAAGATTAATATTGCTTTAGATTGAAGTTCATTACGATCCATCGAAATCTAGTCCCTAGGATAACTTTCATTCGAGTCATTCCCCAATTTATTAACTAAGTTTATCTTGTTGTTATTTTATTTACTTGCTTTATTTAGCTTTGTTTTAGTTCTCAATATCTCTTCATCTTTGGTTTGTCTAAATAGATTGAAAACAACTTATTAATAATATTTAGAAGTTTGAATTCACCAATCCTTGTGGGATACGACCTTGCTTCCCTATGTTGCAACTACACCGTATACTTGCGGCGTGGTGAAAATAATAGCGAACAACATCGCAAATTGCACACAAAAATGCATTGCAGGGTGCTAAGAGGCGACGCCGGTGGACGCCGGCTCATGAGATCATATAGTATCCAGACCTTAGGGAGTATGTAGTACCAATTCTGGATTCTGGACCACATATTTTGTCCATGTGGCGCACTAAAAACGCAACACGTGGAAGAGGTCTTTCAAGGGAAAATACACGTAAAAGTAAAATGGATATATAAAAACAAAAATATGCATAACATCGCAAATTGCACAAAAAAATGCATTGCAGGGGTGCTAAGAGGCGACGCCGGTGGGCGCCGGCTCAAAAGGTGCAACGGCCACAATGCATTTTTGTGTGCAAAGTTATGCATATTTGTTTATATTTATATGCATTTTTGTATTCAATTATATGTATTAAAAAACTTCAAAATCTGATAGGCGGCAATGATTGGGTGGCCGCAAGCGCCGGCTCAAGAGGTGCAACAACATCAATGCATTTTTGTTTGCAAAGTTATGCATGTTTATATTCAATTCTATGTATTTAATTTTTTTTATTATATATATATATATATATATATATATACTCCCTCCGTCCCACGAATCTTGACACGTTTGGTTTCGGCACGCGAATGAAGGAATTGTAGATTAGTGTTTTAAATGTGCAGTTAATAAAGTATAAAAGTGATAAAGTATGAGAGAGAATGTAATAAAAGTGATAAAGTAGGAGAGAGAATGTAATAATTATTACCTTATTTGGAAATGCATTTTTATGTACAAAGTTATGCATGTTTGTGTTTATATATGTGCATTTTTGTGTTTGATTATACGTATTAAAAAAAACCTTCAAAATCTGAGAGGCAGCAATGGTTGGGTGGCCGCGGGCGCAGGGGTCGGCGGGCGCCGGCTCAAAAGGTGCAACAACCTCAATGCATTTGTATTTGCAAAGTTATGCATGTTTGTGTTTATATATATGCATTAATAATAATAATATTCAAAAAAATTATTCCTATTTTATTTTGAAATATATATATTGGTGAAATTATAAACCAACACCTAATCTAAAGAGTAATAAGCATGATTATACCTAGCGTAGATGATCGGAGAAAGCAAAGTAAACAATTGGAAAATCGGAGCTCAAGAGAAAACTAGCTGTTGTATTTGAAAGTAAGAGATAGCGTAGTGTACAGGGGAGCACGCATGGCCTATTTATAGATTACATATAAGGGCAAAATGGTAAAATCATATGTGGTTCATGCGCTTGGCGTGATAGAAGGGCATGTTGGTAAATTTGCCTTCACGCGGGAAATCTCCCGCGTCTCTGGCGATTCCGCTGATGAAGGTAGTTCCTCTGGCGGAGGCTGCTTCTCTGGCGAGGGCTACTTCTCTGGCGTGGATGACTTCTCTGGCGAAGGTGACTTCTCTGGCGAGGATGACTTCTCTGGCGAGGGTGACTTTTCTGGCGAGGGTGACTCCTCTGGCGAGGGTGACCTCTCTGGCGAGGGTGACTTCTCTGGCGAGGGTGACTTCTCTGACGCATGAGATGCCTTTAGTGGGTAAGATCCCTCTGGAGATGATGATTTCTTCTGACGAGTGTACTTCCTCTGCCATACTTATTCCGCTGGTGGAGTCGATTCCTCTATTTTGCATCATTTCCCTACTCTGCACATATCACTCCTCATCATATATATAATGCATAATGTTACATAGCTATACATGTCAACCATACTTTAGCACGAGGACCCGTATATAAGGGATCCCACTAAGGGAGCCCGAAGATAGCACATGGGATCACACAAGTGTACGTGTGTTTGCCTAGCGGTAGGAGGTTAATGCCCAAAAAAATTAAGGTCCTGAGTTCGAGTCCTCCATCGCGCGATCTTTGATTTTCTTTATTTACTTATGTAATTTATTCAAAAAAAATCCCTTAAAAGGGACGAGATCATAGGATCCGAAGAGTCCAGGATCCTGACAGATAAATCCTATAGCATAACACAGTGCCTCTGTGAGCTGAAAATCCCCTCCCCCTCCATTTCATGTAGTTAGGATCAAATTTTGCTCAAGTTATTGTGTGGTCCTGCGCTCGTCTCTCGACTATTAGGCAGTTTGTTGGCCATCCAACATTAAAGGTTGGTGATCGAACTCTATGAGCATCCTAGGACGTGATTTTTCGCATTATCTTTTATGCAATATATGTTCTATGAATTAGCATTTGCATATAAATATTTTGAAATGTTATTCTTATGAGATCCTTGCATTGAACACTTCATTGGGCTCCATCAACATCTACCTTTTTTAGCTTATGCTCTCCATAGTGGAAAACATGAGACAAAAATATTATCACGTTTATATTTCCATGATAATATATTATCATAAATTGGAGTGAAAAGAAAGTAAATAGAGGTCTGGAAAAAAAAACCTACTCGAAGAAAAATATTCATCTTAGAGAACGTGTGAAAGGTGAAAAAATAATGAAAATATATGTTTTATAGTACTATTTTTCATCAAAGAGAATGTACCTTAGAGAAAGAAAAAAAAATTGTATACAAAATTAAAATAAACTAAAATTTATGTATTTTAAGATTATTAACCCATTATCCACTATTAACTCTAAAATTTAAGAGGAAGGGTATCCCGCAAATTTCTAAATTTAGTTAGAGAAAGTCTATACAAATGAAGTTGAAATACATAGAGTGTTAGGTCCGAAGGGTCTCGAATAGGTATATGGGGAGGAATACACCTATAAGCTATATTCGATCTTTACAAGAGATCAAAACGAAACTTCAAACACAAACTCAGACACCTGTTTACTAAAAAGAGTTTTGACCAAAACAGGGTTGACGACTGATACTGAATACTCTTCAGTAAGGAGTTATCAATTAAGTCAAAAGAACTTAACTGATGCACGTAAGGCTTCAGTCGAGTTTGATAAACAGAGATGCTATAAATCTTACTGACTATCAGAAGATAGATCAGTCAGACTGATAACACACGCAGCGAAAAACTTTTGTTTCGCAATAGCCTGTGAGTTAAGCACGTTGTTAGTCTTAAGTTTCTCTTTGCAATTAATCAGTTTTCAATTTACGAAAGGAAGAGCACAAGTAAGAAAGTAAATACTGAAAACTATAAATAACACAAAGATTTTTACGTGGTTCGGAAAATACTTCCTACCTCCACGGTCGGTTGATCAGACCAACAACTTCACTGGGCAAGTGCTTACGGGTGCACACAACCGAAACAACCGAAGATCCAATCTTCAGTACCAACACACCTTGTTGGATTTCTCACTCCTAGCATGCACTGGGCACTAGGATATCACGGAGACAAAACACCTTTCTGAACTCCTTAGCAACACAAACACTCGATTCAGTCGGTTGAAGGGAGGTTTGAAAACTTGCCAACTAAACTTCAAAGAACAAGTTCTTTGGAGTTAGTTTGACCTAGGCTTTGGATAAGCAAGGTTTTTGCCTAAGGTCTAAGAGAATGTATGTAATCAGCAGTGACTGATTTTTTACTTTGGAATTCTCTTCTTCGATTCAAACTTGGGAGAGTCTGGGATTTAGCTGAGAAACAATTTTGGCAGAGGTTCAGCTTATGTCGTTGAATCGGTGAAGATTGAAGTGATCCTCGAGCGCTATTTATAGGAGAAGTCTTGAATAGATCCGTTGGCGGAGAAGGTCTTCAAGATTACTTCCGTTATAGAGTAATTTGAACTTGGGCTGAGGCTTCAATCTTCGAGGTTCCTTGTTTGGTGAGAACGGCTATGTTGAAGAGCAGGAGATGCGACATCTCTGAAAAGGTAATCACCAAAGAGGAATGACCTCTGCAGAGAAAGGACGATCCTGAGATCTCTGCATTTAATGCGGCTGTACTTCTGGAGTGCGTGGCTTCCTTTGAACGTTGGAGGTTCAGTCCGAGGAATAATGTTTAACTGATACTTGTTTTTAGTATCAGTCCGCTGATTCCACGTGATTCGCATTAAGTAATCAGTTAAAAACTGATTCTTCGACTGATGCTTCAGTCGGCAACTTTAGTCTTCAGTCTTCAGAACAGCAACTAAACTAGAAAAAAAACTCTAACACTTGAGTTCAAACAGTTCTAGTCTATTACAAACGAAACTTATTGATTTTGGTATTATCAAAACAAGGATTAAGATATTTCATTAAGTTCTCAACAAGACATAATGAGAAGGGATTCAATGTCAAAATCTTAAAGTAATGAGAACCAATTATAAAAAAGCATCAAGTCTAGCTGATCAAAAGTAATTAACCCAAGCTAGAATCATTCTCCGAAATCTTGAATGATAATTACCTCACGCTTTTTGAAAGATGAGACGAAAACGTGCTTGATTACCTGACCCTTGTCATACAAATTTCTATGCCATGCTTTTGACTTGGACTTTGACGGAGAACATTCAAATTTGTAAAATAGTATATCGAGATATGCTTAGTTTACATGGTACACAAACATATATATACACTATATATATATATATGCACATTGACAATAATGAAAAAGATAAAAGATTAATATTGAAAACAATAAGCGCAAATGCGCAATTAATGGCCCTTACAAACGAAGCCCCTTCGATTTTGTTAGACAAAATCCATAGAATCTATCTACTCCCTCCGTCCCAATAATCTTGTCCCACTTTTCATTTTGGGTTGTCCCAATAATCTTGTCCCATTTCTTTTTTAGGAAAGTTTTAGGAACTAATTAATTTCTAATTAAACACTATCCTAATTAATTCCCCCTCTAAACCCTAATTTATCTCTCTCTCTCTCTCCACACTCTCTTGCCTCCCCTCTTCTCTACCCTTCGCCCACCCCCCCCCACCTCCGTCCTCTCGCCTTCCCCACCTTCCCCCTCTGTAAATCGGCCTCCCCTTTCCCCCTCTGTTCCGCCGGCACTGGCGCCGGCGCCGCCTCCCCCCTTCCCTCTCAGTTTCGCCTGCGTCGCCTCCCCTCTCCCCCCTCTGTTTCGCCGGCGCCGCCTCCCCCCTTTCCCTCTGTTTCGCCGGCGTCGCCTCGCCTCGCCTCTGTGTACCGGCGCCTTTGAGCTTGTCCGCCCTCTCACCTCCGCCCTCCCGCCTCCGCCCTCTTCGCCTCTCCTCTGTTTTCTCTCCTCCGTCCCAGAAATTAGTGCTCGCCTCCGCCGCCCTCTCACCTCTTCGCCTTCGTCCTCCCGCCTTCGCCACACAGAGGCGCCGCCCAAGCCTCCCTGTGTTTTTCTCTCCCCTCAGACGGTGGCAACTCACCACCACCGCCCTTCGCCGACACAGAGCCCTTCGATTCCGGCTACGCCAACAACAGTACAACCCTTCGATTCCACACAAAGAACCCCCCTCCTCCAGCCGCCATCCGCCCCCTTTGGACCGCCTCTCTCTCTGGGTTTAGATTTTTGTTTCTTTTCTTTCAATTTTTGTTTCTATTTTCGTTTCTCTCGTCTTGAATAACTGGGCATGAAGGAGTATAAATGGTGATGAACGACAATTTGTGTAGAAAATTTTGTTTCAAAAATTGGGCAGATCTTGTGTAGAAAATTGTTGTTCATTAAATGGTTTCTGATTCACTGTTCTTGTGTAGATCTTGTGTAGAAAATTGTAGAAAACCGTTTCTCTCTCTGTAGATTTCAATTTTGGTTTCATAAATTCACTGTTCCGGCGGCTCCGGCGGCCCGCCACTGACGGCAGCAACAAATTGAAGAGGAGACTGTTAACCATTCTTAAACTTAATTAACATATGTGGCCATACAACTTTTTTTTGCTAATACAACTTTTCTTAATACCCGTGCCGAAAAGAAACGGGACAAGATTACCGGGACGGAGGGAGTATTATATATAGGATTACACATCTAAGTCCATAAAGTAATTTATCTATCTATTAATTTTATATAATAATACACATTGGAGACACTACATTTATCCTCAATCTTATATAAAATTATTAGAAATTTTAATTTTCAATTTTCTAAAACTTTCAATTTATACCTTTTAATTATAAATTTCAAAGTTTATCTTTTATTTTCCTTCTATCCAAAATGCCATTTTTGGTAGTTATCAATCAATCAATACAATCCAACACAATAACTTTATCCTAGCACCGAAGACAATATATTAAATATAATTAATAATATTAATTACAAGTTAATGACAAATTGACAATAATTTTTCTTTTCCATTTTTATATTACTTTGTGCTTATATATTTCAAATTTCTACAACAAAAAACTTCCACACTTAACTACATCTTTGACACCACAAATCTAGAGAGCAAAAAGGCACGCGTTCATATAATATTGCTTGAATTCAGGCTAGATTTAGGGATATCCTGGATATTGTTGGACAAAGCAAAAATCATGAAGAATTGTTCATCAAAATATGTTGCACGTACGTTAAGATACACAAGAAAGAAGAGAAGATGCGATGACAACAAAGAAATAAGAGAATTCGAGTAACAAGATTGAAGAGGTGAAGCAAATTCCTAGCAAATCATGTTATTAAACATTGTACTTTTATATATTATTTGAAATTCTTAGTGATTTTAATAGGTGATTAATAGAGTTCTTTTTAGAACAGGTGATTTATAGAGTTAAAGCTCTCATTTACACTATTTTTTTTTAATAATTGTTGTATGAATTCAACATGTTTACACACAAGATAAATTAATACGCATAATTAATTCCTAGAGATAGCAAAATAAGTTCAATCATATACTCAAATATTCAAAACAAAATATTCTATATATAAAATTAAAATTGTTTCAAATGCATATTATTCAAGCATAATTAATTTGATAACAAAATAGAATTAAAATACTAATTTGTATATAAGTGTTGTATATGACAAAAATTTCGACCATATTTCTTCACGTAATTATATATTATTATATATATGTGTAATAATTAGTGTATAAATAATAAGTGTCTACACATTACATATAATATTAGAAGCATATTAGAATATGCACTATATCCTACTTATAATTATGTGTTACTAATATATATGCGCCTATCTAGCACACATATCCACAAATTAGGCACTACATAGTATATATAATTAGCTGTAAATTATGTGAATTAAATTGTAAAATATTATCTTAAAAAAATTGTATAACATTATCTTTATTTTTTATTTATTTTTTGCTTAGCTTCTAAAATAACTATTAAAAAGTTCTAATAATTAATCAATCAGGTATAATCTACACATACTATATACCTTGAATTTCTATCACCACATTTGATCAAATTATATGTGAGATTATGGTGATTTTTTTGTTTGTAATTTTCTAAAATTTAGAATTTCACATCAATTATTATCATTAGACTTAACAACTGAAAATATAAATAGAAGGCTAATATATAGATTGCACATCAATTTTTTTGTGAATTAAATTTTATCAATAATTTAGAATCTCATATCAATTTTTTACTAAAGTTCAACAACTAAAAACTTAAATAAAAGGATACAATATAAATCCCATATAGATTCAAAATCTAATAGTTTCTAAATTAGAATATTTCAAAAGTATAAATAGTATTGATTTTATAATATAACATGTCACAAGATTGAATTGATTTTGGTGTAATTAATAGTGTTGATGTGGTTATTTATTGATTATATGTTTATAATTGCAAACTCATAACATGTAATGTAGGGAGTAAAACTGGCGATTTTTTTTTTTTTATCACATTGAATATAAATGCAATAAAGTACTATAACAAAGGCCTGACAAGATGGATAATATGCTTTAAAAAAAATTATGTGTGTATTATCTTATCGATATAATGGTTAAAGCCTGAAATAAAAGGTTTATAGTTTGAGTTCACCAAAACACGATCTTTAAATTTAATTGTTAATATAATAATTTAAAAAAAAACAAAAAGTTATATCTCAAAAAGTTATACGCTAATAGACAAAGGGTTAAGATAAAGGAGCATATAAATAATCATTTTTAAACTAATTTTCTTCGTTGAGTTTTAGTTCATCGAATTTCTACGGATAACCATTTTACGTTGAAATGATAGTAAGATTACTTTAAACTTGAATTTCATGGGTCCGAACATTAATCAACATAATTACTTGAAATTTTATCATTTGGGTAATTAGCATGTATTATTATACTGATTTGGGACTAAACGAATAATAAAATAACTTTTAAATCGAATTTTGGGACATGTATGAGTGTACAAATTCTAAACGGATCCAACCAATAACTTACATGCCCACGTGTAACTATTTTACATCTTTAATCTTTTATTATTTATATTATTTATTACGAATTTTTATTTTGTAGCTATTGATTTTTACTACTAAAACGAATAACCAATCATTGTAACAATTTATATTTATAAAATAAAACGGGTTTAGGTGATTATTCAATTTGGGCCGTTTACAAATACATACATTCTAGATGGTCTTTTTTTTCATATTTAACCATTTATCTACACACCAATGTGGAACTTTTATATTTTTAAATCTTTTGTTATTTATAACAATTATTATTCATTTTAACTTTTCTTTTGATAAACTCCTTCTTCTCGCCTTAAGCTTCTGAAACTCAGACTTTCCAGCAGCGCCTCCAGTCCGGAGCTCGGCGTGGCGGAGAGGCTGGAGAGAGATCCAGCAGCAGTATCGCCGATCCAGCAGAGAGATCCAGCCTCATTGCCGATCCGCCTCATCGCCGATCCAGCAGCAGTTGAGAGAGCTCGCCGATCTCCGGTCTGCCGCCACCACCGACGACCGGCGAAGATCAGGCGTTCGGTGCAGCACAGCAGCGTCGGACTACTGGTCGAAGAGGAGCAGCAGCAGCGCGGCTCTCCGGTGAGAAATCGCAGTCAACGCTGCGCCCCGCCTTCTCCGGTTGCGCGTAGCCATGCTCGCCATCTCTCTCCGGTCTGCCGTTGCCACCAGATCGACGAAGATCAGTCATCCGGTGCAGCAAGCAGCATCAGCAGTGGCGGCTTCCAGGAGTTCGGTGGCTTCAGCAGCGTCCGGCGAAGAGTTCTGCGCGGCTCGTCCGTCCAGACGACCCAGGTTGCAGACGCTGCTCGCCCTCTGATTGAGGCGGGCTGCTGGATCCGGCGACCGCAAAAGCTCTGGACGCAGGCGCAGAGAGGGTTGCAGACGCTGCTCGCCCTCGAATCCCGTCGAAGGTATACACGTTCTGGTGGGTATTGGCTGGTGTTTCTGGTGGCCCGATCTGGTGGCTCCGCCACCCGGCGTTCGCCACCTCCGCCTCCGCCCTGCAGCCATTGGTGAAGGTCCGCTCCCTTCAGGAAAATGGATTTCTTTGCTGAGATCGCCGGCACGCCGTCGAACGACCAACTGATGCCGCCAACGTCGACGAGCAAGTCATCGACGCCAACCATGCAAATCAACCAACAACAGTTGTCGATAATGGTTGATAAGTCAGGGCTGAATCTGCCGAAAGTTTCCAATAATTTCTCTAGTCATAGCCATGGAGAATGTCACGACAAAGAGAAATTTGTTGCTGAATCTACTAAGGGTGTGGCTGAGGAATCTACGTCGACGACATCCAATACTAGGGTTCCGAATTTGATCAAGGAAAACAATACTAAGAATGAATCGGCGACGGAGCTTCATCGGCCGAGCACCACTTCTTTTGCTTCGCTTCTGAGGAGACCCCGACAAATTGAACGTACGCCGGATGTGCTTGTTCATCGCTTCACTTCGCTGCAACCGGATTTCTCTGGTGAAATACCAACGCTTAGGGTGCCAAAAGAGCATCTGCTGCCCAAGATAAATCAATTTGAGCATGCTTTAATTGGTCGTCTTCTTCTTAGGAAAGGAGAGAAGCCGCGTCTCCTCACGGATCTTAAACGTGATCTTCAGGTGGCTTGGAATTTTGACAATGATTGGCAAATCATCCCCATGGGAAAGAGCTTCTACACTATTAAATTTAATACCGCTGAAGACAAGGCGTTAGTTCAGAAAAGCACCTCTTGGGAGTTACCTTTCGGAACCATGCGATTACGCGAATGGGTAAGATTCTTCGATCTCTATAAAGAAATTTCCTCACTTTGTGAAGTTTGGATGCGCATTTATTATTTGCCCTTAGAATTTTGGACTCTGGATGTCATTACGGGTATTGGAAGGGCGATGGGATCGCCTATTAAAGTTGATGGGGCTTCTGCACGTGGTGCTGCTGGTCATTATGCTAGAATTTTGTTGGAAATTGATCTCTCGCGTCCTCTTCCGGAGGCTTTGCTGGTTGACGGGGAAGAACGTTCCTTTCACGTCGAATTTGAATTCGAACAACTCCCGGCCTTCTGCTCTAAGTGTAAGATCACTGGACATTCTATTGATAACTGCAATAAAATGAAGAACAATTACAAGGAGGACAGCAGGAAGGGGAAGGCCAAAGACATGCCGCTGGGTAAAGACAATGAAATAATTAATAAGGGAGCTGCCAAGGATGTTAGGGCACCTAACTGGAAGCCTAAATCTTGGGACCAGAATAGGACTGCCCAAGCTCACAGACCGCAGATTATCACTGAAAATCAGTTTGGGGTTTTGGAACAGGTGGCTGTCGAAGAAGAGCAGATTATAAATCAGTTGGGGGTTTTGGAACAGGTTGCTGTTGAAGAAGAGCAGATTCAGACACCGCGGGGAACAAAGAACCACAATCAGTCGTTGGCTTTAATTGATAGGAATATTTATTTTGAGGATGTCAATGGAGATAGATTGACATCGGGTCCGGATATCTTACAAGCGATCACTATGCCGGTTATGGAAGAGAGAGATTGGGGAGACGAGTCTGATGGGCAGTCGGATGTTGGCAATACACTGCCTGAAGCAAATTCACAACAGATCGTTATTTTTGAAAGTTCGGACAATCAGGATAAAAATTGGGAGAAACAGGAAAGGATGATGGAAAGCGCTATCAAAGCTCAGCGGATAGTGGAAACTTTCAGGAATTGTGAGGCGGAGGCGCAGGTGAAAAAAAGGGGGAGACCGCCGAAAGATTTGGCGGCAAAGAAACCGATGATTCGTGGGGAAGATAGTATCAAGAGTCGTCTCCGAAAGTCGGTGGAGCAGCAACCTAACCAGCAACCTAACCAACAGGCTGAAGATTTCATCAAAAATAAACTTTACAAAGCTTGGGAAGCAGGAGATAAACCTCGAGATTTCATTATTACGTCAGGGAGCTCGAAGAATGATAGAGCCCTGAATAATGTGGCGGCCAAGAGTTGGGCAGCTGAAGTGGAATCGGGTGAAAACCCGAACACGAATTCTCAGTCTTTATGATGAATGTCCTCGTATGGAATGTCCGGGGCCTTACGGACGAGTCCAAACGAGTTTTAAAGGAGCATTGCGACTCCTTCTCCCCTGTGATTGTTGGGATTATTGAGCCTAAGACGAATCTCAAGAAGACTTATTCAAGATTTTGGCGTTCTCTGAATCTTATTCCTTGTTTTCAAAATTCAAGACACAACATGAGTTCGAATATTTGGGTTTTTTTCTCATCCTTCTGTTACTCATGATGTGATTTTCTCCTCGGAGCAGGTGGTTATCATGAACTGCAGATGGTCGACGTGGAATTTTAAAATCGCGGTGGTGCATGGCGTTAACACGTATGCTGGCAGACGTCGTTTGTGGTTGGATCTTCTGGATCATATTGATGGTAATGTTGTCTTTATTGGCGATTTTAATGCGGTGAAAGGCGCCCATGAAAGAAGTAGTGACTGTATGCCTAACTCTACTTCTTGTACGGAGTTCTGTGATTTCATTGAAGCCTCCGGTTTCATTGAGGCGCCTACGGTTGGTCTGCATTATACGTGGTCTGGTCGTAGATTTATGCCAACCCATGTGGAGTCTCGTCTGGATAGAGCGATTTATGCTGACTCTTTTGCGAATCTCTGGAGTTCGGTTTTTGTTCAAGCTCTTCCACGTATTACCTCGGATCATTCGCCGCTTGTTCTTCATTGCATGGTGGATGCTCCTCCTCGCCATCGTTTCTTTAAGTTCCTTAACATGTGGACCTTACATCCGGATTTTCTCAATACGGTGGAAGGGTCCTGGCATATGGATACCGAGATTGGTTGCCCGATTTTTAAAGTTATGCATAAATTAAAGCGTCTTCGGCAGGTTCTTCGCGAGTGGAATCGGAATGTTTTTGGAAATGTGGATTCTTGTATCATGAATACTCAACAAGAGCTTTTGGAGATTCAAGATCAGATTGCCAGGGATGGTTACACGGAGGATCTCTTTGATAAAGAAGTGGAGGCCCAAGCTAAGATCAACGTTGTGCTTTCCAGGCAGAGCTCGCTTTTACAGCAAAAAAGTCGGGTGTCTTGGCTTCAAGACGGAGACAGGAACACGAAGTTCTTTCATGCAATGCTTAGGTTTCGTCGTAAACCTCACATCGTTTCTCACATGGAGATCAATGGTGTTATGAATTATGATCAGACGGCTATTGGAGATCATATCGTGGATTTTTTCTCTTCTTTGTTTTCGACTAGCAGCCATACTAATACTGATATTACGGCAGTGGAGGCGGTTATTGACGAGATGGTTGAAAATTGTTATAATAATTCGCTCATTCGTTTGCCGGATGAAGAGGAAATTTCTGCTGTGGTTTTTCAGATGGAGCCGAACAGCTCACCAGGGCCAGATGGTTTCTCGGGTAAGTTCTTTCAGCATTGTTGGTCGATTATTAAAGTGGATATTTGGTGTGCTGTTCAAGCTTTTTTCAGGAATTCTTATCTTCCTCAAGGCTGTAATTCTAATACCTTGGTGTTGATCCCTAAGAAAGATGTCGTCAGTTCGGTCTCGGATCTGAGACCGATTGTTTTGTCCAACTTTCTTTACAAGATTATTACTAAGGTGTTGGCGTCTAGACTGAGTCAGGTTGCTGCTGTTTATGTTTCCCGTCATCAGTTTGGTTTTATTAGCGGCCGTTCCATTCACGATTGTATTCTGATTGGGTCGGAAGGAGTGAATTGTATGCATCGTACGAGCCGTGGTCAAAACATGGCTTGCAAGATTGACATCAAAAAAGCTTTTGATACTCTTAACTGGGACTTTCTGCTTAACGTTCTTCGTGTTGCTGGCTATGATCCAAAGTTCATTAGTTGGATTGAGATTCTGCTTCATTCGGCTAGGATTTCTATTCTGTACAATGGTCAGCTTAAAGGCTATTTTGCGTGTTCAAGGGGTGTTCGTCAGGGCGATCCTCTTTCTCCGATTCTTTTTGGAATCGCCGATGATGTTCTTGGTAGGCTCTTTGCAAATTGTGTTAGCGCGGGCACCCTTACACCGATGCAAATGAGACAGGGAATTAATTTTCCCACTCATCTTTTATATGCGGATGATATTCTGGTTTTCTGTCATGCCACGGTCACGAACGCTCATACCATTCAGAAAATTATGGAGTATTATGGTCAAATTTCTGATCAAATTGTTAGCCAGGATAAGTCGCAAATTTTTTTTACTAGCAAAGTTCCATCTCAGACCTCCAGGGCTATACGGAGCATATTGAGGTTTTCTCAAGGCAATTTTCCGATTTCTTACCTTGGGGTTCCTATCTTTAAGGGCCGTGTGCGTGCTTCATATCTTCGACCGATTCATGATCGTGTGATCAACAAGTTCGCGAGATGGAAGGGATTACAGTTGTCGATGGCTGGGAGGATGTGCCTGATCAGGTCGGTTATCCAAAGCTCCCTGACGCACTCCATGATGGTTTATAGATGGCCGACAGCTCTTATTAAGGAGCTCGATGCGTGCTGCCGTAATTTTCTTTGGACTGGCAACATCAAGCAAACGCCGTCTTGTTCTGTGAGTTGGAAAAGGGTCTGCTCGATTAAGGAGGAGGGCGGTCTCGGGGTAAGGTCGTTCGAGCTCATGAATAAGAGCTATCTCATGAAAATGGCGTGGAAGGTTGTTGGTGGGCGTGAGTTCGGATATGACTTAATTAGAGATAGATATCTCGATCGCTTTGGGCGTAGTAAATCTCTAGTGGCTGCTTCTACTATCTGGATGAGCTTACGTGAGGAAATTGATGGTTTGGTGGCGGATTCGTACTCGTATATTGGTGATGGCGCTTCTACTTCGTTCTGGTATGACGACTGGCTTGGGTATAATCTTTTGAATAAATGCGGTATTCCACATTTCATGCTTCCGTTTCTTACTCAATCGGTGGCAGATTACTTCTATGATGGGGTCTGGCATTTCACGCAAGCCTTTGTTAATGCTTTTCCTGAGATAGTGTGTGATATTTTGCTCACTCCTCTGGGCACTGACGGAGATGTGCGTTTCTGGAAACCCTCGTTGCACGGGAATGTCACTACTGCGCTGGCCTTCAACAAGCATTGTCATCATTTTCCGAAGGTGTCTTGGGGTTCTTGGCTTTGGGAATCCTTTGTTCCGATTCGACGTTCCTTGATATGTTGGCGTCTTCTTCATAATAGAATGCCGACTTATGATCGCCTTATCCGCCACGGTATGATCACGCCTAACGTTTGTTTGCTTTGCTTAAAAGGAAGTGAGTCTCAGGATCACCTTTTCTGGGATTGTGAGCGTGTGAAGAATATTTGGGTTACGTTCCTTGGGTGGTTCAATTTCAATCAAGGGTTGCAAGAGAGTGATATTCATAGTTTTTTGGTGGTAGCTTGGCAGTATAAACTTAGTCCCCTCATCGGTAATTTCTAGAAAGCGGGTATCATCACGGTCATCTGGGCCATTTGGATGCAGAGAAACAATTGTATCTTTGATAATCAAAAGTTCGAAGCACGTCGTGTCATACACACTGTGAAAGTTGCTTTCAAAGAGATTGATAATAACTTTGCTAAATTAGGCTACATGTGGAATTCTTGGTCGGATTATCTGATTCTCCGGGCAGTGGGTGTTAATACCAGGAGTGCTCCTCCTCCGGAGTTTGTGGAGGTACATTGGTGGCCACCGGTGGCGCCGTGGATCAAAGTGAATACTGATGGTTCAGCGACGGGAACTCCGGGCACTATTGCTGCAGGTGGGGTGTTTAGAGATAACTGGAATGTGGTGCGTGGTTGTTTTCACTTCAAAGGTGGCTCGGGTTTTGCCTTTGAAGCAGAGCTACTGGCAGTTATCTCGGCGATTCAAATTGCTCACAATCGTGGATGGCACAGACTTTGGATTGAAGCCGATTCCACCTACGTGATACTCATTCTTAATTCTCGTTCTTTGAATGTGCCTTGGCGTTTTAAGGCGGCGTGGAATAGGATTTTAAAGATGTTAGATGATTTCTCGCTGCAGGTTTCTCACATCTTTAGAGAAGGAAACAAGGCGGCCGATTTAATGGCTAACCAACAACGTTCGGAAGGGTGGTGGCCGCACGAGATTGAGGAGATTAGGGCTGCGGTTCGTCTTGACATGGCTTCGCATAGCCATCTGCGTCAGAAACGGTAGTTAGGGCTGATGTGTGGCTGTTTGGTTCTAACCGCCCGTTTAGTTTTTTTTTTCGTGGGGTGAGAGCCGGGATAGTTTGGGGACGATGGTTAGGCCGGAGTTCCGAAAACTTTCCCTTCCGCTCTTCCCTACTTTCGTTTTGTGTTTAGACGAGTACTCTTTTTCCTTTTCACGGTTTTTCCCTCTGGGTTTTCAGTGAAAAGGTTTTAATGAGGTTCGGCCCTTAGTCTGCTCCTTCTGTGCTTTCAAGGGTTTTTTTTAGGTTTTTTCTTTCCTTTTTTTATATAAAATCGTCATTTAATAATAAATTCATTTTAACTTTTAATATTTGAATCTTTGTTAAGATAACAACTTATATTTATAAATTTAAATGTGATTTGGCAATTAGCGGATATTATTATATGGTTTGGGACGAGCATATCATTTATTTTTTGTTATTTTAAATACTTATTTTCTGCATTCGTAATTCATATTTTTTAATTTATTTATTTAATATTTTGCCTTAATTAGAGGGCATGGAATTTCATAGTTTTTTCTCATTCATTTTTTAGTTTTTATTTGAAATTTTGCATCGATTCTTCACGAGGCTTTATCAATTAAAAATCCAAGTGAAATTATATTTATATACATGTTTGAAAAATTAATATACAGATTTGAGACAAAAATAAATAGTAAAATAATTTTTTAATTAGATTCAAACATTAATTTACACGTCTACGTGAAAGTTTGTAAATATGATGCTCACAAGTTAGAAGTGGTTTGCCAAACTCCAAACGAGATGATGCTCATAATTAAATTTCGATCCTTTAAGCTTCAAATCAGATAATACTTAGCACTCAGTTTCGGTCTTTCAAACTCCAAATGAGTGATGATTAGAACTCAGCTTTGGTCTATCAAACTATGGACGAGATGATGCTTGCAAGTCAGTTATAATCTTTCAAGCTCCACGCGAGATGATGCTGACAAGCGAGTAATGGTCTTATGAGTATTTTACCTCCAAACAATATGATTCTCACAATAGAAGTGACTTGTCAAACTCCAAATAAAATGATGCTCGTAACTTAATTTTGGCCTTTGAAGCTTCAAATGATATAATGCTTAGCATTCAGCTTCGGTCTTTCAAACTCCAAATGAGTGATGCTTAGAACTGAACACCAGTCTATCAAACTATGAACAAGATTAAACTTACAAGTCAATTATGATCTTTCAAGCTCCACACAAGATGATGCTCACACGTCGGTTATAGTATTGCAAGCTCTAAATGAGATGTTGCTTACAAGTCAGGTTTTGTCGTTCAAGTTGTGGATGAGATGATACTCATAAGTCAAATCTCATATAACAAGCTTCAGATAAGATAATGATTAAAAGTTCGACATGCAAAAGTCAAATGTGATATTTCAAGTTACAGACAAGATGATGCTTGTGGGGGATGAATCCAACAATCACGGAAGTGACGTCAGTCACGTCAGGATCGACGGGCACTAGCAACCTGAGACCACAAGTAACGTTAGAGCCCTCCGAAGAGCACCGGTGGGGGTGTCGATGGAAGGGCCTCCGACGCTCAAGTCAGTAAACAATAGTAATAAAAATCGTATTGAAAGCAATTGAAAGTAAATGAACTAGTGAATCGGATCGATTTAGTCGATGGAGGTGAAGGTGATTGAGCAATGAGCGAGGGCCGTTGGGTCGTCCCGGTTGATCTGATCACCGGAGAACCTAAGGCTGGGAGCGTGGAGGCAGAAGAATGCTAGAAAATGTGTTGGAATGAGAATTATCGCAAATATCAGTCTGAGTGTTAATGACGGCGTGTCCTTCCATTGTGTTAATGAAGTAGTATATATAGGTATAGGCCTGACGGCTAGGGTTTTGCTGGCACGTCCCCTTAAACCCTGGTCGTTCCGATATTTGGGGGATCGTATCCCTGACCTCATTTCTTTCTTTCTCTCCAAGTCGCTGCTCTTCTAGGGTTTGTTGGAATGTTCTTTGAAACCCTAGCGGCTCCGAATTTTTAAGAAATGATCTTCCGCGACTTTCGTTTGACCTAGTCACCCACGTTTGACTAGGTTTTCGTAAGCGTATAATTCCTTTTGTTTGCTTTCGTGTCGAGGTGTTTACTATGGTGCCGCTGCCAGGGCGGAGGGGTCACGCCTCTGCCCGAGCAGAGAGATCATGCCGCTGTCAGAGCAGAGGGGTCGCTCCTCTGCCAGAGCAGAGGAATCGTTGATTCCTCTGGCGAGGCGCCAGAGGAATCGCGGCGAGCAGGGAAGTCGCCCCGAGCAGAGAATTCGCTGATCTCTCTGGCGAGGGTTTCGCCGACTCCTCTGGCGAGGACTTCGCTGATTCCTCTGGCGAGGCGCCAGAGGAATCGCGGCGAGCAGGGAAGTCACCCCGAGCAGAGAATTCGCTGACTCCTCTGGCGAGGACTTCGCTGACTCCTCTGGCGAGGGTTTCGCTGACTCCTCTGGCGAGGACTTCGCTGATTCCTCTGGCGAGGCGCCAGAGGAATCGCGGCGAGCAGGAAAGTTGCCCCGAGTAGAGAATTCGCTGATCCCTTTGGCAAGGGTTTCGCTGACTTCTGGTCAGTCGGATTTTATCCACTACAATGCTCAAAAGTCTTGTAAGGTTTAGATGAGATGATGTTCATAAATAAGATGGAGTCTGGGGATTTTTTCAGACAGTAACTTATGTTGATTTGAAAATTAGGACAAAAAATTTCGGACTTGTAAAAATAGGACACTAATTTTTTTTAGAGTAAAATAGGACACTAATTAATAAGCGTCGTAAAAATAGGACATTTCTTGGCCGATAATTGGCCGAAAAATGTCTTGCGGATGCAACACTTATTAATTAGTGTCCTATTTTATTCTAAAAAAATTAGTGTCCTATTTTTACAAGTCAAAAAGTTTTTGTCCTAATTTCCAAATCAATCTAAGTTACTGTCCTAAAAAATCCTCGAACTCTATATAAGATGTGTGGTCTCAATTTTAAAAAAAAATATACTCCTATAACATTAATAAATCTTTCCTATATGTGATTAACAAGAAATACGATATATCAATCATTCATCATATCCTATGTCAAATATACATAAATATTTTTTGAGTTAATATATAAAACTATCCACTTTCACATTGTAAAGATAAAAATTGTCCACTAAGATAAAAATAATAAAAATTGTCCACTTTTTGATTGAAAAGACAGAAATACCCCTTACTTTAAAATTTAAAAAAATAGCCACTCATTTCTCTTCTCTCCTCTCTCTCTTCACCTTCACGTCTCTCTCTCTCTCACTCTTCTTCTCGTCCTCGCCGCCGCTCCACAGTTGCCGCCCACCACCACCGCTACACTGCTATTATGAGACGGAGGGAGCCGCGCACGCGGCAGCGTTGCTCCGCCAATTCGCCTCGCCTGAGTCGTTGTAGCGGCTGGACAGATCTGGCGCGGGCAATAGAGGATGGGGTCGGACGGCGGTGGGTGGCTGCAGCAGCTGGGCAGATCCGGTGTGTATCAGAGAAGTCGAAATCTCGATACAGATTGTACAGATTCGGCGGATCAGCTGCCAGAGACGGCGACGCCGATGCCGATTTGAGATTCAGTTTTCTCAATCCTGCTGTCCGCCATCCCTACGATGTCATTGATGATGATCCTGCTAATTTCTTGCCTCCTTTTGGAAGGGATGATGCCTCTCGATTTGGGGTATATATGCTAATTTCTTTGTTTGCCATATCAATATGCTTTCTCCGATCCTTCACATACATATCATGATATGCTGAGTCTGATTGTCCTATTTGTTGACATGTTTGTTAGTTTTAAAGATAAATGGATGATTTATGTGTTGAATTGCAATATAGAGATGAGATTAAGCTTATGTTTGTGATTGCAGGGGCAGACCATATCTAAGTAATTTTGGGGATTTTTGTTTTAATTCCTTGAAAAAAAGTTTAGATGTGATACGTTTGTGAATGATTTTCGTTCTAAGATCTATTGAGATTGTTGATTCGGATATTGAATGTTGTGATTGTTGATTCGAAGGAATTGTTGTATTTTAATTGTAGATTGAATTGATTCGAATAATGTTTTTGTTGTATTTTGATTGTTGATTTAGAGGAATTGATGTATTTTGATGGTAGATTGAGTTGTTGTATTTTAGTGTTGTACAGCAATTTGATTGAGCTGTATAATTATTTTTTTAATGTTCTTAAATTCACAACCAAATTTATGAATTCACAGCAGCTTAATGTTTTTGAATTCACGATCACATCTATGAATTCACAACTTAATATTCTTGAATTCACAATTAGATCTATTAATTCACAATTAAAATTCGAATTCACAATCAAAATAAATTCTAGTTTTAGTCGTGAATTCAAACTTTAAAAACTCAAATTCACAACTACTTGAATTCACAACCAAAATAAATTCTAGTTGTGAATTAAATTCAGGTTGTGAATTCGACTGATTGTGAATTCACAACCAACATAAATCTGGTTGTGAATTAAATTTTGGTTGTGAATTCGTTTGTTGTGAATTCACAACAAAAAAATTCTAGTTGTGAATTAAATTTTGGTTGTGAATTCGACTGATTGTGAATTAAATTTTGGCTGTGAATTCGACTAGTTGTGAATTCACAAACAAAAAATTCTGGTTGTGAATTCGAATGGTTGTGAATTCTCAATTCACAACCAGTGTAAATTCACAACCAAAAAATTTTGGTTGTGAATTCACACTGGTTGTAAATTGCGGGATTTTTTAAAGGGGTGATGTAAAGTGGACATTTTTTAATTTTTAATGTGAAGGGTATTTTGGTAACAGTGGACATTTTTTAAGTTTTTTATTTTAGTGGACATTTTTTATCTTTACAATATGAAAGTGGTCATTTTAAAAATTCACTCATATTTTTTTTTCTCTAAAATCTCCAACCTCACACCAACTTTTTATAAAATTTCATCAAATAAAAACTTATAAGAAGGCAATCTATTTTAACTCTCAGCCAAAAATTAACATATAATAGACGAAAGCTATTAAGATTATTATAGCTTGAACTGTACCACCAATTTATTTTGGTTAAATAAAATTAAAATTAAAAAATAATTTATATAAGTATTTCATATGTTATAATTATAAATAATATATAATGACAATTACAATGTAAAGTGGTTTCCCGTCGAATTTCGACGGGTTACACACTAGTTCTTGAAATCATAAACATTAGCGTGCACAATCTAAGGATTACAGAATCTTTTATGAGACGACCAAAAGCCCAACATCCCAACCACTCCTCACTTTATTCAAATAAATATATACAAGTTTCATAATTATTTTTATAAAAAATTATTTTTGATTAACGGTGGCAGTTGAAATCAGTTAACGAAAAAATTGGGTATCAAATTGATATGGTCGGAATACTTTCTTTTACGTAAGTCGTAAAGGGCAAAAGTAGAAATGACACGCAAATTGGTACAAGCAAAGGCCCAATTTTTTTCTCGATCATATGGTAATGATTAAGATTGGTTCACTTTGCATTTTCTATTAATTTAATTCCCCAATAAAAGGTCAAAAAGTTGGGAGAGAGAAATATGAAAACTAAGCAAAAAATGCATGGTAGAAAGAGGGGTTTCTTATCAATTTCGGCTGCTTGTTTTGAACGACAAAATCGTGCACTCTAGCTATATGTCCTACTTTTCACAATTAGTCGAATGAAAATTTGATTCTTCAATCACCAAAAAAAGATAAATGGTAAATTTCTTTCCTCCTTTTCTTTTTTGAGAAATAGAAAGGTGGCATTTTTAGAATGGGGAATGGCTTGTCAAATTAAGGCCCACCCGTTGAATTTGCAACTTTGACGACGTAATAGAAAATTTTCAAGAATGATTCATATTCAACGTAGAACTATAATTTAATTGTTACTAATTTTCAAATGCTAAATTATAATTTTAAATCAACCTAGGGTTTAGGATTCGGGGGTGGGGGAGACCGAGAAGGGCGATGGGAGAGAGAGAGAGAGAGAGAGAGAGAGAGAGAGAGAATCGTCGGCCGAGGCCAAGGACAAAGCACCGGAGGCAGCTTCAACCACAACGATAGGCAATCTCCACAGCAAGGACGGTGATGACGACGGCGGTGTGAAATTGGATTTGTGGAAACCGCGGGCACAACCAAGAACTACTAGGGTTTGTGCTTTATTGGTGAAACTTGGAGCCTTGGAGGGAAGAAGAACAAATTCAGGGGAGATCGATTTCAAATTTAATTGTTACTAATTTTTAAATTCTAAATTATAATTTTAAATCAATAGTTTTTAATTTATTTTAAAAACACACACATACATAACAGTTATCATAATGGTTTCAAGTGTGCTCATACATAACACAAAGTATAACGGTATTAAAAACACGTTATTAAAAATGAATATAAGTAGCACTCATAGATAACATAAGACTCAAAACCGTTATAAATGATCAGAGATAACAGTTTTCTCATAACGGATTTTTCAAATATCCGTTATCTATGCAAAAAGAGCGCTCATACATAAGGATATTGTAAATATCCATTATCTATGAGGCATTATGTATGAGCGAATTTGGAGTAGTGTAAGGATAATTAGTGGGTTTTTTTAGGTAAATAAAATAAAATAAAATGGAGAAAAGATACAACATATTAAGACATATACCTCAGGAGCGGGGCACATACGAAAACTAATTAGTTCATCACATCATTGTGGGAGAAACTAAATTCATCCATATAGGAACGTATAATTGTTTCTTTCTAATATATTGGTGCTACGTACATTTATAATAGGACATGACATGTGTTTATGTGTATTTCCTTAGTTATATATATAATAAGGTAAATACATGACATTGTACTAACCTTTAAGACATGCCCTAAAATGTATTTTTTTTTTGCCCACAATATTTTGATACCCAATATTAGATAGTGTCACAAACATTGTCACAAATCATATTTTTCAGTCTCAAAAAAATCAAGAAGATTATCCATCCCGGTATCACCAATATGCATGACTTGAATATATTACAAAAATAATTCCCACAATAACCAATTGTCTAAAAAAAATGGAACTACAACCTACACTATCCAAATAAAATAAAACTACAACCTACAGTCAGGTGAGGGTTGAATCATACACCTCTTCTAAGAAGAGTTTTTAGTTATTGCTTGAATTAGATCTGATTGGCATGTTGGAACATGTTTGAAAATGATAAATTTTTTGATCTTCAATAGTTGGATTAAATCTATATATTATATAAAAGAGCAGTTTAACGGCTATTTTTTCCCGTCATATTTTAAAATTATTGTTATTTTTTAAATTTCAGTTATTAAAATATATATCCACTTACTTTGACTACATAGTCGGCAGTGTTTTAGTTTCCAATTCAAACTTTTGTTATTCTTTTCTTTTCTTTTATCTTATACATTTTCCTTTCTTTCTTTTTGAAAATTACTAATATGAGTAATAATAAAATATTTAATATGCATATCAAATTAAATACCATAAAATTAGCTTTAATTTGATATATAATAACTGTAAAATAGTTTTAATAATAATAATAATAATAATAATAATAATAATAATAATTAATGCTAATTTTATCAAATAATTTTTAATTGTTTAATAACTATAATTATCATTACACTTTATATAAAGTTGAAAATTTAATGTTTTCAAATTTGATTTATTGGATTAATTGATGTTGATTATTTTATTTTATTTTATTTTATTTTTGAAATATATTTAGTATTTGTTTATATATATATATATATATATTTATTTAAATATATCATTTAATTTCGATGTTCGCCGTGCATCGCACGATGAGCATACTAGTTTTAGTAAAACACATGGAATACCAGTTGTTATGGAAATTGGCCCAAGCTAAAAAATAACATTTGAAGTTTGAACCATCACATGGGCCTAAAAATGAGCCAGCCCGCATTATGGTCCAAGAAGATTCATTGAGAGTCTATAAACAAGTCAACAAATTTGTTTTGTTTTGTTTCGGCTTTTTTTTAGGGGGATGTAAATAAATTTGTTGCTAATCAACACATAATCTTATTTATAAAGAGAAACATATATATTTGCATAGGAAATGGATCTTATACAAACATTTTCTAGTGTAAGAACTAGAAATCTTATTTATAAAGAGAAACATGATATATTGAAGCGTTAATTTTCTTACATTGACTTATTCATTATTTTCTTTTTTACACGATAAATTTAAATAAATTAATATAAATCATAATATTCAAATATCTAAAATTTTAAATTTATTCTCATTTCTCACTATATTCATCCATTCTCGCTAGATATATATATTGGGACGTGTAATCTATAAATGTGGTGATTGAAAATGTGAAATGGCGTTTGGCGATGGTGATAGCTATGAGTTATGACATAAAAAATATGGGTAGTAATTACACCCCTATGACGTTTAGCCCTTGTACTCGACATTAGATTAATCAAGTCTCCGATGTCCCAAATTCGGTGCAATTAAACCCTTCCCCTAAAATCGTTGTTTAACGCCGTTTCTTTCTTTTTTTATATATATATTTCATAAGTGGTGGGTCTCACCACATTTGGTGCAATTAAACCCTCCACCTTCAACCAAATTCGGTGCAATTAAACCATCCACTTTCAACCACTACCTCACTATGACCCACCTGGCCAGCAAGATCAACCGTTGCTTGGCTGCCGCACCATCACCGTCGACAACGGCGCCATAATTTTTTTAAGAAAGTATAATATATTTATTAAAATCCCTTATTTCTTAAAACAAATCAAATCATTAAAAAAATTACAAATAATTAAAGTAGAAAATAGGATTAATTGTCAATGAATACATGATATTTCAGTTATTTTTAATTTTAACACATTTTTTGAAATACTATTATAATATCACCACGTTTCAATTCATATCAAAATTAACACCCCCAAAATTATACCTCACTAGAGCAGGCATTGCCAAAATGTGGCTTCACAATCCGAGTATTTTCAATTCTGTTAAAGCATCTCTAATGGCCGGATCGAGCCGTGCGGCGCATCGTGGAGTTCGAAGCGGGATCGAGGGAAAGAGTCGGGTGCGAGTGTGTTTGATGAAAATGCGAGCAGTGCACACGTCGAATAAAAAAAATGGTCGTGATGAGGTGGATGAGAAGTCGCGCCTCCGTGATGAGGAGATAGTGCATGGTGGAGAGGAGAAGGTGCAGTGTGTGTTGGGATGATGGGTGGCTAAACTTTGATGGGAATTTGGGGTTGGGGCTGGGGGGTTTGGGTTGGTGGGGGGTGGGGTGGGATTTGTTTGTTTAGAAATTGATTTTATTTTTTATATATTTTTTAAATTTTAATTTTTGGTTTATTTTAAAATTTTAAACTTTTAATTATTGTAATTTTAATTTCAATTATTATATTTTATTTTAAGTATTATTTTATTTTAATTAACATAATATTGAAATGTAATTTTAATGAAATGATGGAATTTAAAATTGAAGAGTTAAAATAGAATAAAATGAAAATGAGGAATTAGAGCTTCTAGCTAATGTATTGGAGAGTGGAGGCTCTAAGAGCATCCACAGTGGGATACTTGATCCAGCTTCCTCGAGTAAGCTGGAGATCGAGTAGCCCACTGTAGCTCCTGCTTACTCGAGTCCTATCCAATTTTTCGGGTAAGGCCTGATGCTTTTGAAATCCGATGCGCGTAATCATGCCCCTATTAAAAAATTAAATTTTAAATTTTTGAAGTTTAACGGCTCTTTAGTCTATTTTTTTTTCTGATTTAATTGTTTCCAACTGCTCTTTTAGCCGTTTTTTTTTTTTTCCTTTCTATAAATACCCCTCATTATTCAAATTCATTCACACATCCAAAATATTTTCTCCTTCAATCTTTCTCTTTTTCTCTACTACAATTTTTGCTCTTCCTTTAAAAATGGCAGAATGGTTTGATGATACTTCGTCGTCTTCGTCCGACGGGATTGGGCAAGAAATCGTTGATGAGATCAATAAGCAGAAGCAATTGATTGCCCAAATGCTCAAATCGAACTTGCCTTTGGAGTGCTTTAAGCTCGATGGGGAATCATTCGAAGTCCGGCGCAGAGTTGGTACGTCGAGCATCTCAATGACATCGTAATGTGTTGCATCATTCTCCACACATGATTGTGTAGAACGAAGGTGAATGAGCTACCCATTGGAGAGATGACGACGCAGGACACGGGGTGTCTAGCAGTGACTCGATGGAGAGTGCTCGAGCAACCCCGCTTTGTTTCAAGGAATACGTGCAAAGAGATGCACTTGTCCGACATAGGCAGATACATGCTCAGCTCCAACATGATTTGATCAAGCACGTTTGGGCACGTTTCGGACTTCTAGGGTCGGAATAGTTATTTTAGGATATGTTTTTAAATTTTTAAGATTTATGTAATTTTTAGGATTTTAAAATTAATGCAATTTAAATTTGAAGTAATTTGTGATATTTAAATTTGTGTAATTAAATTTAAATAAAAAATACAAAAATTAAAATTAAAAAGATCGAGTAAGAGATCAAGTCATCCCATTGTGGTCTCCTTACTTATTATGGTCCCTCCTTCTATCAAGTAAGCTATCAAGTCATCTCACTGTAGATACTCTAAGGTGGGGACCATTTCCTTATAATCTTTTGTTTAAAGCTTTGCATTGAAAATGTTCTTAATATTAAGTGTGCTTAACATATCACTTCCCCTCCCCATTTTCCCTCTCTTAAGGAAAAAAAACATTTCGCTCTCCAATAACTAGAAGAATTAATTTTGCAATAAAATTAAAAGATGGTTGCATTAATTATACATAACAATGTTTGAAAACTTGTGTTAAAATTACAAATGAGGTAAAACTTCATACTCAAATTGACAATTAACCCAAACAAATATATGTTGAATTTGAAAAGAGGTGAAACTTCATACCTATACACCTTGCATTGTAAAAAGAATTTTTTCACCAAATCTAACGAGTCATTTTCACGAGCCACAAGTAAAGTTGTTGCGTCCAATGAAATCATCGAAACTAACCATTTAGTTAGTTCCTCAGCGTCGAGGATTGGGTTATCTTATTAGCTTCTACTTGAATTTAACAAAAAATAAAAGTGTGCTCAGCCCGCCTTTTCGGCGGATCTAGCTTGCAAACTCATGCATTATTAAATTTATAACCTCATTGTCTTGATAAATCTTCAGAAGCGTCAGAATAGGTTTAAGACTCATTCCCAGGATCATATTCTTCTTCATTTCCACCAGAATCATGTTCATCTTCTACGACATCGGGCGCTTTTACTTCATCATCAGGTGCATCATCTGTTTGGCCCAGATTCATTGTAGCGCATATTTTATTAGGGGATTCTGGTGGAATTCATGCAGCTCCGTTCAACGAATATCCATCACATGAAACGTATTTCCATAGAGGCAAACTCAAACCACCATGATAGGGTGTGTCGCCAAAAGAATCCAATGAAGCATATCTATGAATTGATTCTAGCGAATTGTCGTATTGACTGGATTGTGCATCATATTCGTAACTTGAAGGCTGAGCAAAACCAAAAGAAGAGGCGTATGCTTCTTCAACCATAATGTTGTTGTGCTCAACAATACATAGTGGGATATTGTTCAACCGCCAATAACCGATCCAAATCATTGGTAGTATTTAAGCCACATTTTGTCACCCTATCAAATCGATTGGTCCGTAATAATACATTTGGTAATTCGTACTTAATGGACTCATCTGCATGATATTGTTAATATTGTACAATAGGCTCACAAATGATTTATTCATATGAGGAACGACTTTTGTAGCCTCGTCAACATAGTTTAAACCATTGAAAGCACTCTGTATTTTACTGTGATGTATTTCACGAATTTCATTTACATAATAAAACAAAATGAATAATAAAACATACTCCCTCCGTCCACGAAATGAGTACCCATTTGGGGGTGGCACGGGTTTTAAGAAATTGATTAAGTGTGTGTAAGTGGAATAAGGGACCCACTTTTATTGTGAGTGGGATGTGTGGGGTACACTTACCAAAAAAGGAAATGGATACTCATTTGGTGGACGGACCAAAAAGGAAATATGGATACTCATTTCGTGGACGGAGGGAGTAATTTTCATGCATAAAAAATGATAAAATGACCAAAAAACCCACTAGCCGTGGATAATTCATTAGCTGGCATCACTAGCCGTCGACGAAGTGATTGACGGCTAGTAGCGTTGGCAAATGAATTATCCACGGCTGGCGAATTCTCATGAAGATTATACTATGATTTACTAGGATTATATCTAATTTATTCATAAAAGTGCTCCAAAAATAAAATAATAATTTTATTCCATAATAATTTCATTAAACATGCTCTCTTAATAATAATAATAATAATAATAATAATAATAATAATAATAATAATAATAATAATAATAATAATAATAATAATAATAATAATAATAAAATGATACAAACAAACATGTTAAGTTACGAATAATAAAGACCAATGAAGAATATATGGCAATGACCTTTTCAATAGAAAATTGAAGAAAATTTGGTCCACCTCTCACAAAAATAGGATTGTGAATTTTTTAGAGTTTCTGGTTATGAATTTCCTCTCGCAAAGAACCTAAATGTAATTTTTTTTGGGTTTGTGTTCGTGATTCTCGAATACCTCCTTATGTAGAACATCTCTCTGATTTTGTTTTTTTTTTGTAGTATTCACGTGAAATTTAATGTTCACACCTAACTATTATTTCTATGTTACATCAAATGTATGCATACGGTGAAATTTAATGCCACAATAATCCAAATTTTGTCAAACTCATATTTCACATCAATATAATTTAGAAAAAAAAAATTACACTATGCGGCTAATTACAATATCATCCATGTCTTATCTATTTAAAGCCTCAATCATCAACTACTAATTAGATGTTTAGATAGAGAATTAAATTTTAGAGTGGAATATATAATTTTTAAATTTTTTAACTTTTACGTGTATGGTTTAATTTAACAAACAGACCCTTTTTTTATTTATTAGAATTCGACACCTATAGTATATAAAATGTTTAAAATTTGTTTTACCATTTAATAAGTGAAAGCTAGCGACGTGAAGTAACAATAATTGCCTCATTGTTAGCATTTACATGTTTCCAACTAATAATTTTATATTTTTCTTACACAAATACCTTTGTGTCGTAAAAATGTAAGTACTTCTACAAAAATCCAATCAAACTTATCACCGTCCAAAAGTATCATTGGTACTACACTTTAATTTAGGTAGATTCATCATATATTTATGAAACTAGGTACTTTTAACATACATGTTATGAATGATGGTATTTTACCCTATTAACACATTTATTATTTTATATAAAATATTATTAATTGTATTAGTTATCTAGCTTATAAAACAAAAAGTAGTTTAATTAATTTTCCAAATTAAAATTGATAAAATCATATTTTGTGTTCCACTATATTTCAAAAAAGGTTAAATTGACTAACAATTTTATGCATTAAAATAAGGTATTGAAATACTTGATCTTATTGATGAATTTGCTTCTCAACATGCTAAAGCTAATTAAATTATTTTAATTATTATTTTATCAATGTTTTCGAGTTTATTGCATATATATTATAATTAATTTTTTTTGATATTGCATATTATAATTAATATTAAAATTATACAGTCATGCAAATATGGAAGACCATCACTGGAAACAAGATTCTCAAAGTTTTGGTATAGTATGGTGGTCTAATTGTTTGTAACGTGATTAATGTATAAGCTTAAAGATCTTAAGTTCGAGTCTACTATTGCACTGTCATTAAATTTACATGTTCATTAATACAAAATAATTCGAAATTTCATTTTTGTAGGGCCGTTTTTTCGTTTTTCCTTAGAGTCTCCAAAATAATAATAATAATAATAATAATAATAATTGCTCGTGTACATTAATTATTTTAGTTCAAATCAAACCGAGATCAGAAATAGTTCGCGAGAAGTTATGGCTCTACTTGAAAAGAAGAAAGGAGATCAAACTTCCTTATTCATCTTTTGTCAATTTCCATAAGGAGACTTGAAACTTTTAAGATACAGATGAAATTAAAGAATTACATCATCTAGTTTTTCAGCTCTTACAAATTTAAAGTTCCAATAATCTTTGTTTTTTTTTCAAAAATAAAAACCACAAGAACTACATTGGTTTGTTCAAAGAAGAAAAGCTTTTCGTTTTCTGTCATTCAATAAGAATACTTAAATTTGAGTAACGGTCTACAATATTCTAGAAAAATGAAACATGCATAGAACATGAAATTTCCCTGTGATGCCTGCATAACTTTTTCGGTACAAATTCCCAATGAAATTGATGAAACAAGCGAACAGAATAAATAATTAAAAGGAAAACATCATGAGCATGCATTGTTAAGCTTGTAGATACGTATTGATATTGTACATAGAGGTTGTGTATGCAAATTGATGATCAGAGCTTGACAATCTCCGGAATGTGCACGGGATAACGATGGATGCAATCCTGCCAGGGGCCGTCGGCGGGCGTGTTGATGGTCCGGTTACATTTCCAGACGGCGCTGTTACACTTGAATCCGCTGCCGAAAGCGATCTGCCACACTCTGTCGCCCTTCCTCATCCTCCCCTTGGCCTCGATGTACCCTAATTCATACCAGAGCGACGACGACGACGTGTTGCCGAAACGGTGGAGCGTCATCCGCGACGCCTCCACGTGCTCCGGCGACAGCTGCAGGTTCCTTTGCAGCTCGTCGATGACCGCCCTCCCCCCCGCGTGGATGCAGAAGTGCTCGAACGCCTGCTTGAAGTCCGGGATATACGGCTTCCACTTGGGGTTGAACATCTTCCGGGCGATGAGCGTGAGGAGGAAGAGGAGCTGCTCCGACGCCGGCAGCACCAGCGGCCCCATGGTGGTGATGTTCGACTTGAGCGCCTCTCCGGCGATCAGCATCAAGTCCTTGGACAGATTGATCCCCACCTTCCCCTGCGGATCCTCCTGCTCGTACACGCACTTGTACGCCTTGTCGTCCGCGCCCTTATGCGTGCGGACCACGTGCACCAGCTTGTACTTGGCGCGCCGCCTGTCCCGCCGCTTGTTCGACAGAAGGATGGCGGCGCCGCCCATGCGGAAGAGGCAGTTGGGGAGCAGCATCGCCCGCTCCGTCCCCTTGTAGTGATTCGGGGTTAGGATCTCCGTGCTCACCACCAGCGCGTTCGAATTGGGATGAACTTGCAGCAAATCGCGCGCGAGATCGATGGAGATGAGCCCCGCGCTGCAACCCATGCCGGAGAGATTGTAGCTCTTGATATTGCTGCGGAGTTTGTATTTGTTGACGACCATGGCGGAGAGGGAGGGAGTCGGGGAGAAGAGGCTGCAGTTGACGATTAAGAAATCAATGTCCTTGGGCTTCATGCCGGTTTTGTCCATCAATGAATCGATGGCGGAGAAGATGACGAGCTCGGCCTCTTCCCTGGCGGCGTCCATGGTGGGGGTGGGGGGGATGTAGTGGATGGCGGTGGGGAGGCAGGTCTCCTCGCCCAGCCCGGATCTTTCTAGAATGCGCATCTGGAACTCCACGCTCTTCGGGTTGTCTTTCAGGATGAGTCTAGAATGTTCCATGAAGGTCGAGAAGGGCACGCGGTGCGTCACCGGCGGCTTGTAGCACGAGTAGTCCACCAGGAAAATCGACCGCGGCTTCGACATCAGGTACACGCTCGCCACAAACACCGCCGCCAGGGACAACAAAACCATCTCCACGTGGATGCCTTGCACCATTTCGTCCGGCCTTAATCGGAGGATTGCGCCCATTATTAATGGTATCAACACTAAGGTTAGGATGTGATTTTTCATGTATTGGTAGCATAGTTTTACGTATTTCAGTTTCGCCGGCATTTTCGCGGCGGAGGTGGTGGTGGCGGAGGAGTGGATTTAAAGTGTTGGAAATATGGGAGTAATAAATTGTATCGGTGGCCTATGGAGTTGTATAATTTGTATATGCTGCTCAACTTTTAAAATGTAAAGCTGGATGATTTTTTATTTTTTTTTAAGGTGTAAAGGTGGATGAATTATGTATTTTGTTTAATAAAAGAAATCTCAATTTATTTGATTCCCGCCAATAATTACTCAATTAGTAGGAGACTACGAGATAAATTAATATTCAAGTAAATGCTTATAGGGAACCAAACTCGATGCAATCTTCTACTACCCATAGTTAATTGTTGCTGCTTAAGTCATGGATGTATTAAATTCTTAATTTAGGTTAACCTTTTCTTAACTAAGGACCGTTTGGTGCCTTGTTTTAGCCCTTATTAGCATACGTATATGGCCTTATACCAGAATTTGGTATGCTTTATCCATATTATGGATGGCCCTTGCCAAGGCCGTCAAAAAAGGCACTGTTCACTCGGTGTTACGAATACCGCCCCCCACCCGATACTGATGCCAGAATTAAACACAAGAAACAAATTGATGAGATTACCCGTCAATTAAGAAATTAATAAGGGGATATTTTTGTCATTATACCATTTTCCATATTCATTAAACCCATTTCCTGATGCTCTTGTATTGCGTATCAAATACTAGAATCGTAATATGATTTTATCTATCAAGCGTATCAAATACTCCACTAAAATCGTACGTAATATGATTTTATCGAAAATAGGTAACTTAATATAAGCTATATCACGTAATCTGTTATAGAAAACCAAACGAATGTGTGTAAATCGATTATTGATGCAATGCAAGATGAGCTGCAGTTTTAATTTGTAAGACTTTGTACCCGCTATAGATTATATATTTCCTTATATGTATTTTCTTGTAGTTGAGTTGAGGAGTTCTTTGCAGTACAAATCCACCCCACTTGATACTCATGGTTTGACATTATGTTTTTGAAAGAAAGAAAAAAAGAGAAGAAAAGAAAAAAAGTGATGATATTCCGTCGTAACATGACTGGCCATAATTTCGGCTCAAATAAAAAATGGTTCATTTAATGCTGGTTTAGTGAGATATTTAATTCACTTAATTTCTTATGATTATTATGTCCTTCACGAATGGTCATATTTTTCTTTAAAATTAATGCTAAAAAGATTATTAATTTATGGGTTAATAGCCGGAAAATACACGAACTATTTTCAAATTTGCATATTGCACATCACCTTCAAAAATAGCTTCAGAATACATTACTTTTTAATTTTGTTGCAAATTGCACATGCGTTGACCACCACCTTGATCGGTGTTGACGTGGCACCGGAATTTTCAGACGTGGACTTACCGGCATTCAAAACGACGTCGTTTTAAGTGAGTATAAATTTAAAAAACAAAAAAAAGGAAAAATCCCCAAATCTACCTTCTTCCTGCCTGAACCTTCTTCCCCAAATCTCGTAGGTCTTCATGAGCAACCGCTGCTCCTGAATCTCTGCCAGCATGAGAGTGACGTGTGGCGGCGAGGAATCGATCTGTTTCTACTAGCTAGTAGGCGCATTTGGAGCTCGGCGTAGGCGGCCTTGGCGGTGGAGATGGTGGCGAAGAGCTTGGCGACGAAAGCTTCCATGGCGGCGCGGGTCTTGCAGTCCTCCATGGCTTCCTCGGCATCCTCGGTCTCGAATTGACGCGACTCGCAATAGCGGAGCTTGTCTTGACGAATCAAGAGGTAGAATACTCCTGGGTTGGAGCGGTGTCTTGAGCCGAAGAAAATGGGGGGTTTTGGCTGCGAAAACCCTAGATCCGAAGCGGGTTGTCCTAGCTGCTTCTTCAGGGGCGGCGGCGAGGCACCGTTGCTATTGCCATCAATTGAGGACGGAGCCGTCCTTGGAAGGGTTTCTGAAATAAGGAGAAGTTTTGGGTGTTTTGAGTCAGAATGAGAGACGAGGGGCGGCGTCCGACGTTGGAGTTGCAGGGAGGAGGGAGGCTGCGGTGGGCGTCGATCTGCTGCTGCGTCGGCGTTGCAAATGCTCAAAGGGGCGGTGGAGATTTCTTTGATGTTTGATTTCTTTGATTTTTGTGGTGGAGATTTTTGTGGTGGTGATTAAGGTGGAGATGAGGGAAAACAGTGGCTTGCCGGATTCTGAAAATGGTGATGGTTCGCCGGATTCTGGAATGGCTCGCCGGAAAAGTAAGGATTTTTTTATTTTTTTTAAATTCTTCAAAATATCAAAACGACGTCGTTTTGCCCACGTGGCTTGCCAGCGTGTAAAAAAATCCACGAGTAATGCCATGTAATGTTAAATATTGTCCACGTCATCGCCGGTCAAACTTAAGAACTGCCGGAACTTTCGACGTGTGCAATTTACGATAAAATTAAAAGGTTATGTATTCTGAGGCTATTTTTGAAGCTCGTGTGCAATTTGCAAATTTCGTGAAAGTTCGTGTATTTTTCGGCTATTAACCCTTAATTTATTATGTAGAAGCATTTGAATACTAAATAAAATTATTAAATTATCATTTTCTTTTTATTCATATTTATTAATATATTTTTTTGGCTGGCGGCCGAAAATATGACTGCGTAGCTTTATTTCAAAACAAAAAACATTTTTCAAGAAGTAGCACCATTGATTTCAAGAGGCTCCGATAAATTAGACAAAATGAGGTGAACCCTAACCAAGCTTAAGCGCAGGGATGTCAATCAAATCAATTTATCGGATTTTGGGTTAGTTTTATCGAGTTATCAGGTTATTTGAATGTGAATTAATCGGATTGAAAAAAAAATGATTAAAAATTTTCAACCCTAACCTTAAACTTTCGAAATTTATTTAAAAAAATTAACTAATATATTTATCTTGACAATATTATATTTACAATAAACAAATACACACATAAATAAATAAATAAATAACATATGAATGTCTACTTACATAAAAACTGCTATGCAACTCTTAGAGATATAAAGATGCAAAATTTGTATTAAATAATTATTATTTTTTTATTTTTACATCTAAATATTTTATGTTAAGTATTGGATTAAAAATACAAAGAAGTGAAATGATGAGTATAACTTTATAATATTAGATTTCTAATATTGAATCAAAATACATTTTACAAACTTTTGGAAAAAATTTATTAATTTTCATAACCAAATAATGATGTTGAAAATTAAATAATGAATTTTTTATATATAATATTTACGAGTCATCCCTATAGGATTTTGGGTTATTTTCGTACCAATCTTATCAAATTTCGGATTACTCGGGCCATAACTTTTATCGAGTTTAAAATTTTTTAGCCCTCATCTTCTCGGATTGACTCACAGATTTCGGGTCAGAATGACATCTCAAGCCCCAACCCAAAGTAACTCAACTGTCAAGATCCAAGTCTTGTGTCGTCTCACTGTTGAGGCGAGGTGGCGCATGCGTACGGACTTAAACTCCGTCACATGGGCATATTAATTAATTATAAAAAAAAGTTTAATTAGTAATAAATAAATATAATCAATGTTAAACATTTGATGTAGACATTTTATCTTTCTTTCATTTTCCTAATTGAAAAGGTAACCAACTCTTAACGAGTGACCAACTTTAGCAAAATATTTTTCACTTACTAAAATTTTAATTTTGGGAAAATGAATGCATCTCAATTATCATATACTTTCTCCGTCTATAAAATATCTTTCTTCTTTTAAATTTCGTTCACATAAAACAACTTTTTAACTATAAAATTCTTTCTTCACTCATCAAATACACTCACTTTAAGAAAATGTTTCGTGGACGGATGAAATACTATTTAATTTTTAGGAATCAAATATTTGGCCACCAAAATGAGACCATGTTGGGGTCCTGGAGGGTTGACTGACAGGTGTATGGAGGGGGGGGGAATACACATGTGGACTATTTTTCGCAAATCAAAACAAACTTAACCAAATTTCAGTTCGAAATAGGTTGTAGACTAATACTGAAGAGACTTCAGTAAAGTGACATTAGTTAAGCGCTGGGCTTAACTGATATCCAAGTAAGGCTTCAGTCTAGTTTGTAAAACAGAGTAGAGTTATTAATCTCTCTGACTAAAACTCGTCAATAGGATTAATAACCCAACAGCGGAATTTAAGCTTAATGCGAATAGCCTTTAGAAGATATTTGTCACTTGTAAAATCCTTAGTTACACTTTTCATTTAATCCAGTTCAGTTGAAACAAGTAAGGAAATAACTGAAAGCAGATAAGAACACAAGGATTTTTAACGTGGTTCGGAGACACCTCTCCTACATCCACAACCAGATTATTTTTCTGACAAACACTCTGGGCTTATGCTTAGAGGTGCACAGCAAACCTACCAATCCACCCTGAATTGGTTTTAACACTTAGCACACTCTGACACTGTCGTGTCCAATCAGCTAAGGTTAATTGGAGCCAAAACTTTTAATCTGAACTCCCTCTTGGTTTAACGGTACCAAGGTAACTTACCTAGTTTAGTTTTTTGGTACTAAACAACGACCACTCAAATTCACTTTTCTCTCGGTTGAAAATGGGGTTTGGACTCTTCCAACGAAGATTACTAAGAACATGCTCTCAAGTAATCCATTCTAGGCTTAAGATAAAACACGAAGTGCCTAGACAAATTAGAGAGTTTAGGTAATCAGCTAGACTGATTTTACAACGTTGAATACTCTCTTCTTCGATTCGAAATCTATCTATGAAAATGCTGGCTCTCTAATTCGGTAGAGCTTCAGCGTATGTCTTCGAATCGGTGAAGATTGCAGTTGTTCCTCAAGCTCTATTTATAGGCGAAGTCTTGAATAGATCCGTTGGAGAGATGGTCTTCAGGATTTCTGCCGTTGTGAGAGGATGTCGCTTCTTGGGCTGAGGTGGCAATCTTCGGATACTCCATTTGACAGAGTTTTGAATTGTCTTGTCCTCGGAGTATGGTGCTTCTGTATCTTTACACGCAAAGGGAAGCTCTGGTACTTGCAAGGACGATCTTCAAATATTTGGCATTTAATGTTATTGTACTTGAGCATTTAATGCAGCGTGTCTGGTACTCTTCTCTTCAGTAAGATGCAGAATGTCGACTGGTACTTGAGTAGTCTTCAGTTCAATGCTGATATTGAGTTGTGTGAACATCTTCGACTGATGACTGAAAACTTTTAGTCAAGATGTGTCCTTCTGTTCGTTCAGCAAGGTGTGCTTCAGTTGTGCTGTCTTTGATCTTCAGTCTTTGGTTCCTTGTCCACTTGGTCTAAAGTCTTTGCAACTTTAGTCAAGTCCTGTGAGAAGTGAAACACTTGGACCTGCAATAGAGATAAAGACAAGCGAAGCATTCTAATGGTTTTGATATCATCAAAACTAGTTGGATATCTTTTTGTGTCCCAACAGACCATGACTCACTTTATTAAACCTAATTTATAACATTATTAATCATTTACATTTGATACTTTAAGGGGCATTTACTTTTTATGATTGGGTATTTTTATCCTTAAGAGTGAGATTTCTTCAATCTCACTTTTTTAATGAAATAAAAATCAAGTAAAATTAACTTAAATGATAGAAATAATGAAAAAAAATTGAAAAATCCCAAATTTTTAGTATGTCAAAGTAAATAAAAAATTAATCTTACTATTTTTTCTATTAAGGCTAATTTTTCAAAATAAACGCTTTCTAGTTAAAAGTAATTCTAAAAGTTCATACTTTTAGTAGTTATCTACTGTGACATTTATAGTTTATGCACTTCGATTTAGAGTTGAATTCTTCTAGCTATTGATATAATGACACACATTAGATTTAATGTGAACTAGATTTTTTCTAATAAATAGAAAGTCTGCCAATCGTGCAACCTCCAACTACTTAATGAGATCATATAGTGATGTAGCCCTTTTTCTTGTCAATTTTATCACTACATTTCAAGAAAACGTCTAGTTTCTTTGAATATCTTTTAGGGGTTATGACGTATTGATGTTATGTCATCTTTTTCTTTATTTACTTCGACAGAAAATTTAGAGTTTATCTTACTCATAAATGATTTCGAGCATGAATGAGTCAGGTATCGAGCATGGATGAGTCAGGTATTAATTCAACCAATATATAAAGGCTCTAATTAAATTATTAAACTGAAACATTTTTTCCAAAATAATGCACGAAATTATCAAAAAACAAGACAAATAAATGCCATTACACGTTAATATTTTACAAACTTGTCCCTATCAACATTTTCGAAAAAGAACAGGATTATTAAATGACGATTTTATATAAAAAAGGAAAGAAAAAACCTAAAAAAAACCCTTGAAAGCACAGAAGGAGCAGACTAAGGGCCGAACCTCATTAAAACCTTTTCACTGAAAACCCAGAGGGAAAAACCGTGAAAAGGAAAAAGAGTACTCGTCTAAACACAAAACGAAAGTAGGGAAGAGCGGAAGGGAAAGTTTCCGGAACTCCGGCCTAACCATCGTCCCCAAACTATCCCGGCTCTCACCCCACGAAAAAAAACTAAACGGGCGGTTAGAACCAAACAGCCACACATCAGCCCTAACTACCGTTTCTGACGCAGATGGCTATGCGAAGCCATGTCAAGACGAACCGCAGCCCTAATCTCCTCAATCTCGTGCGGCCACCACCCTTCCGAACGTTGTTGGTTAGCCATTAAATCGGCCGCCTTGTTTCCTTCTCTAAAGATGTGAGAAACCTGCAGCGAGAAATCATCTAACATCTTTAAAATCCTATTCCACGCCGCCTTAAAACGCCAAGGCACATTCAAAGAACGAGAATTAAGAATGAGTATCACGTAGGTGGAATCGGCTTCAATCCAAAGTCTGTGCCATCCACGATTGTGAGCAATTTGAATCGCCGAGATAACTGCCAGTAGCTCTGCTTCAAAGGCAAAACCCGAGCCACCTTTGAAGTGAAAACAACCACGCACCACATTCCAGTTATCTCTAAACACCCCACCTGCATCAATAGTGCCCGGAGTTCCCGTCGCTGAACCATCAGTATTCACTTTGATCCACGGCGCCACCGGTGGCCACCAATGTACCTCCACAAACTCCGGAGGAGGAGCACTCCTGGTATTAACACCCACTGCCCGGAGAATCAGATAATCCGACCAAGAATTCCACATGTAGCCTAATTTAGCAAAGTTATTATCAATCTCTTTGAAAGCAACTTTCACAGTGTGTATGACACGACGTGCTTCGAACTTTTGATTATCAAAGATACAATTGTTTCTCTGCATCCAAATGGCCCAGATGACCGTGAGAACAGGATAAATTTTCTCAAGTTTAACATGAAAAGATAGGTCATAGATCAATAAAGATGTAACATTATGATATGCCGAAATATTGAATCAGTTTTTTTCCAGAAATATTGAATCAGTTTAAAACATAAATTATTTTCGCACTCTATTAAAAATATTTTTCTAAATCATGAACTATCATCTATCTATTTTCCAGCTCCAAAAAATTGGCGTGGCTCGTCGAATGCCACGATATGTATAAAATTATTCTCATTTATCTCACATAGCGTAAAACGATGTCGCTTTATGCTTTACTAATTATAAAATTCATGTTAAATTTTACAAAAAAGATTTTTTGCAATGAATAATGCACAAAATTAAATTGTTTAGTGCCATATAAGCTAAAATTGATCAATTTTAAATTTATCGTTGCATAGACAATTAGTCACGTCAATTTTTCGAAGTTGAAAAATAGATCGATAGATGGTAGATAATTGATATTAAATCAATAATTCTTTATTTGAAAATATATTTTTAATAATTTAAAATAGAACTAATAATGTAGAAAATAATTTAAAATTTAAAGTGATACTCAAAAGTATTGATATCAGCTAGTGTTTCAACCTTTCCCCTCCCCTTCACCATTGATTTGAAGGGTTCACCTCATTTTGTCTAATTTATCGGAGCCTCTTGAAATTAATGGTGCTACTTCTTGAAAAATGTTTTTTGTTTTGAAATAAAGCTACGCAGTCATATTTTCGGCCGCCAGCCAAAAAAATTTTTGAGTATCAATGAAGAAGGCCAAGGTTCCCACTTTCACTCCCAAAAAATTTTTTGAGTATCAATGAAGGGTGGGACCCACTATCCACCACCATTCCCCTCCCATAAATTAGACAAAATGGGAGGGGAATGGTGGTGGATAGTGGGTCATCTCTCTCTATATATATATAGGGAAGAGCTACAGTAAAAACAACTCTTAAAATAAAAACTACAAATCAACAAAAATGTATGAATTTTATGTAGAACATGTATGAATTCACTGTATAAAGGTATGAATTGCGAAAAATAAATTTTTTGCTACATATGAGATTCGAACTCAGGACCATGAATTCATCCAACAAGGTGATGAATCAACCGTAGATCTTGATGATCTAAGGGCTGAAAATGGTTTCTATTTTATACAATAAAATATATTTTTATTATAGCCCTCCCCTATATATATATATATATATATATATATATATATATAGGGAGAGGTTCAAGAAAGAACCATAAATAAAAAAAGACCGGAGAACCATTTTCAGCCATTCGATCATCAAGATCTACGGTGGATGCATCATCTTGTTGGATGAATGCAGATCCTGGGTTCGAATTCTGAAGGGAGCATTTTTTTTTTATTTTTTTAGTGCATTAATTTTAACAGCGAATGCATTAATTTTTACAGTGGATGCATTAGATTTGATGGTTCTCCCGTTCTCACAAATAATGTAGTTCTCTCTAGAACCACACCCTATATATATATATATATATATATATATATATATATATATATATTATTTTTTGTGATTCATGTTCATGTGCTCAGATTGTAGTGATTATTTGCGGTTTTTGAAGTTTCAACCTTTGGGGTCTTTTTACTATTACAAACAATTACTTCTGAATTTGAACCTAAGTCAAGAAGAAGGTTTCCCTGGTTGCAGAATGTGACCAAGTGGAAGAATGATAATTTAGGATTCTGATTTCAATTCTATGAATTTAATCATAAATATGTATAAAACGACGTAATTTCGTACAAGAATCAAATATTATATTTAAGTTATCGGACATTAACAATTGTGGTGCATGCCAACGAGCCAAATCTGTGCCATATTGATTGTGAATTGGAGGAGAATGAAAATGGTGAGAAAATCGTACAAATGTGAACATTTTTGGTAAAAAAAAAGTAGAATTTTAAAATTCGTGAACAAAGCATATTTCAGTCAAAATTTGTGTAACATGCATTTAATCTTAAAAAATTAAATATCGTGCATATTTCAAACTAAAAACATATCGTGTGTTCGAACCTTATGATATTGCCTATTTTTTATTTATTCATTTATCCATAAACTCACACTAACACAATTAGAATTTAGAAGCACTGTTTCAAAGAATAAGTATGTAACTATTATCCCTTTTGATGTTAAGAACTTATCGTGTGTTCGAACCTTAATATATACCAAAAAAAAAATTATTTTTATTCGTTTATCCATAAACTCACACAAACGCAATTAGAAGCACCGTTTCAAAGAATAACTGAATATAATAATGTAAGTATCCCTAAGATGAGATCATGCGCGTGCTGGGTGGGAGGAGGTTGCGGGGTGCTTTCCAAAGTTGACCCAATTTTTGTGACAGGAGCTTCAAATTAAGCACAGTCAATTAAATTCTACATTCCAAATATCATTATGTAATACAATCTCGAACATATGTAGATATATTATTTCTGTAATTCATGTCCATTTAGTACCTCATTTCGACAATACATGATTCGATGCGCCAAGGACTCGTGGAAACGAGGTAAAAGCAACTTGCACGTGTTTTCTTGAATGATAATTGTTACTAAATCATAATTTTTGCTATATTTTGTTCGATTTTAACTCCATTTAATAATACACCACAATTCGATTCGTAGAAAAAATTCAACATCCTCAAAATAATTAACAAGATTCGTTCGGTAAACGTCATTTATTCACTGAGATGGCGTAATTTTTACGCTGAAAAAGTAATACATGGTGTAATATTATTGAATTTTTTTTTTTTTTTGAAGTGGTGTAGAAATTGTAAACAAGTAATCATAATAGCAGCAAGTAATCATACATGGTGTAGAATTTTTTTTTTTAAAAGCTATCCCAATCTCTAGATTTTAAAAATAGTCGCTTCTATCATCTGCAACAAGTAATCATAATAGCAGCATTTGTTGAAAGGACATTTCAAGCGCAATGAGCATTCGTAAAGCAAGTAGTAGTAGTAATTTAATATTAACAGTCCAAAATTGGAAAAAGAAGTCAGTGATGATTCAAAAAATCATGACGATCAACATGAAGATGAATTAAATTAGGAAAAGACAGCAAAATGAAGGAAGAGAACGCCCACACGGCCACATGCTGCTAAGAGTCGACAACTTACCCAAACAAACCGTGTCCAAACCACCTGCTCGTTTGCAAAAAGACCATCTGCGCGTTTCGTCATTACCATTACCAAAACTGGCAAACACAGTTCGGCATTCCTACCATATGAGATATCCATCTATTACTCAACTCACAAGAATTCCAAACAAACAATCAATCAAGCCCACATGCTGAAAGGATGTCTCGACTTTCATGTTCACACTCGGCCACATGACTGAACATTAAATGAACTAACAAGCATGACTTCCTGAATGCAACTTATATCTAATAAAAGAACATTACCAAATGCAGGGTGTATGAGGATAAACAAAGTCAAACAGACTTGAGAAAAGGAGTGTTATTAGTTCCTGATCAATATATATTCGATACAAGGTGATCTGATGTGAATGTGGAATGTTAGCCTGTTAGGTATCGAGAAGCTGTTAAATCATCATTAATGGTACAGATACAACTAAACTAATATAGGGCCTGAGGCATAAAAGGGTTCAAATTTCCTCAATTTCCCGAGGAGATCAAAATGTGTTTTGCAGTCTAATCTCTCCCTAAAGAAAATCAGAGCCTCTTCTTTTTGGTATCCGCTTCACTTGAAATCTTAGATGGTGCCCACTGTTTTAGATTTATATATATCAAAATCAATACGAACTGAGAGAAACATAAGCTCATAATCACAGCTTCAAAGAGAAAAGGATATTTTTCTGGAGGGGTAACTGTTATGTAGACGATATGAATGACAAGAGAGCAAGCAGATGCAAAAAATTTTAGAATGGATGGAATGGAATCAGACACTCCTGCATCTTTCCTGACACCAGGCGCATGGTAGAGTAGGACGAAAAGACCATACAGAGCAGCATATGGAACTACCAAATTGTCACGCCTTAAAAGAGGGAACATGGAAAGCAAAGCATAGTACATAAACCACCGGAAGACAAATGGTTCTTCCACAGCCAAGAAGCTTGCAGGCAGAAGTGGAAGCAGGATGGATTTCTCATGTACTGTAAAATTGAACCGCCAATTTCAGATCAGATTAGATATAAAAAATGCAGGAGCGAATGATGGACTAAGCATGAACGTCCTGTTAAACATACCTTGGAATGAGAATAGGTAAAATGAGAATGAGCAGTTTAGCAAACCGTGCAGAAAACCACGTTTAGTTGGTGACCATACAAGCTGGATCATGGAAGGAAGACATGTGGAAACAGTTGCAACAAGACTGAGAAGTTTCAGTGATTGTGTTGTAAACAATCTCTTCCATTTCACAGCAACTGAAGTTGTGCACCAAAAGTTTGCAACATAATCCTCATATATACCTCTCTCAAATGGAGCTAACCGAGAAAGAACCTGTTCCAAGCATCAATTTCCATGTGTCACCTACATGTGCAAGTATTTGTCCAGAAGTATTCGCAAAAAACACAATTCTTCTGATAAAATTGCATTGTATGGTAACCATGAAATGACATGTGCATTATAAAACAACCACAAATGACATGAAGATTATGGTAGAACCAGTAAAATGACCTTTTACCAAAATTCAAGATGACTACCTAATAAAACAATGTAGATATAGGACTTTAACATACTGTCTCCATGCTATCATGGATGCAACAGGCCCCATAATGGGAAAAATGGCAATCTGCAGGTGGCAGTATTCAGTCCTGGGCAGTGTCCCTGGAATATATAACATGCGCTGCTAAAATCTTAGACACAAAATTATTTCCGGTCCTCTTGATCCCTGAACTGATACATTTAATGACCCATGCCTATGTCATTATTCTAACACCAATTAGATAATTTCTGCATGCAATTATCTGATAGAAGCCAAAACAAAAGCAATTTTCCCAATTCACTCAAAAATTAATAAAATAAAGATATTCCTATGAAATGCAATGAGACTTGAGACTTATCAATATACACTTGACTGCAGCAAGTACATGTGCTCAGGTACTTGAAGAAGTGGATTTAGTTGTATACTCAGCATTAAACATATAGAGCTTAAGGGCAGAGAGAAAAGAAGGTAAATAAAAATATAGTGACATACCTCCAAAAATGCATCCACTGAATTAAGGTATGGACACCAAACTAGAGCAAAGGTCCCCAAAACCACCAAACCAAGTTTTAAAACCTCAACTATTGGATGCTGGCGTCTCAAGCACTTACCAAAAAGATAAGCAAAAAAAGCAGGTGCATAATACGCACTCATCTGAAAGTTCAAAATTATGAAGCTCAGGAAGTACAGCATTAATAAAATGGGCTGTGTAGAAATGTAATGTTAAGATATTTATCTGACAGATATTACGATCCAGGTAGTTCAGTCTCCATTTCATGAAAAAATATTCTGTAACTGGTTCCAGATAGTGACTTGCGATATATCAAAGACAGATGGAAGCCGTACAATCAAATCGACCTCTACTTTACCATTCAAGAAAGGCTACGAGTCAAAACAGTAACAAACTAATAAAAACTAGTACACACGAAAAATACTTTTGGGTTATGTTGTTATAAGAGCTATACTTTCAATTAAGCTGAGGATGAAGGATGGGAAGTTTGGCTGTGGCTACCATCTTGGTGACTGACAGACATAAATGGCCAAATGAGAGTGGCAGCAACAGTAGGTGTGGCTTAGGCAAAGGTAAATGGCGGCACTATGTTTCCATATGCTTATAGCCTTATACTACCTGTGACCTGTTTCTAACATTTTTTTAAGTTTTAAGACAGGTTATTATTGACTAGGGCATTTGTTAGAAAAGGAAGTAGCTGAGTTCTAAATGGAAATTCCATCAACCACAAGAGTAATCACTCAAGCTAGATTCAAAGGCATAGGGTTCAAAGGATGGATTAGATACTAAGACATACATGCTTCATAAACATATCAAATGGAAGTAATTGCTTCTTTAAGCTCTAGCAACTGAATTACGTAATGTTTTAGCAAATTGGAGCCCTCTGTACAACATAGTTATATCACACAGTTATTTGAACAAGATCCAAACAGAATATAGATGAGAATAATTTCTATTAAATCTTAAGGAGAAAGACACCTGTTTGTGATTAAGAGCAAGGCAAAATAGGATGGAGCCAACAAGGTCTCTGTTTGATAAAATTGCCGCAGCAGCAGCAGTAGTTAACCCCAAACTAATACAATTGTACTGAAAATGAAAAACAACAGAGACATCAAAAGACAGGTACGAGAGAGGGAGAGAGAGGACATTAACACATTATAAGTGGGCTGAATAACTCTTGCATTTCATGTTATACCTGGAAATGGCCATGGTCAATCAAAATGAGACATGGGTTCAACAGAATCATCATAGTGTGCCAAGCCTTATTGCTTTTCTTGCCATTGGGTTTCCCAGAGTAATACACGGTTACAAAATAAAGAACTGCAGGAAAGAATATCATCAAATCAGACATCAGAACCGTCCACCTCATCAACAGCTTCCTACATAAAAGCATCACAAAAATTACAATCAGATAAATCCACATTTTTGTTCTTATATCACTCAAGAATCAATGAAAATAGAAATCCTAATCCACGATTTTAGCTTCTCCCTGAAATCATGTCATGTTCCACATTTCCTCCATGACGAGCAGGGTGATTGTGCGACAGTTGCAACAGCTTTGGAATAATATATACCATAAGTGTTTAGTAGCCAAAACACAAAATTAATTCAAATTAATATAAATTTCAAATTTTAGCTCGTATCAATCTCCAGTTCAGCTAGAAGTGAAAACACAACTTCTAGAGTTTATTTTATTGCCTCTGTGCCCTGTAAACTCCAGTCATAATCCTCAAATCAGTAATGTAAGGCAATCAAAGCATAAATCTTCGTAACAAAGCATAATCCGTAAACCGAACCGGTCAGAAGACATTAACATACACAGAATTAAATGCCACATTATAAACCAGGATCACAAACTCAAATAATCAGCATACCCAATGTAGGACTCATATCCACGAGAATCCGATAGCGCAACCGACGCCGGATCGAACAACCTCAAGAAAATTCCATGGAAGTAACTCTGGTACGCAGTCAGAGGGGGGTAATCGAGTCCCCAATATCCGAGATCATTCACGGTGCTGTTGCGGTACCACTCTTCCGGCGGCAGATTGATAGTAATCTCCATCCAGTGGCGCTGCGCCTCGTAATCGCCGAACATCGGCGGCGTGTTGGCGCCGGAATAGGGGTGGAGCGCGACGGCGAGGCGAATAAAAACGGCGAAGAGGCTTATGCAGAGGAACCATGATTTTGTGCTTCTGGCGGTGATGAATGACCAGAATTCAGATTGTGGATCGGGTTCGGGCATGGTTTTGGGCGGGTCGTTAGGTCCGCTACTCTTCTTCTTTCGGCTCGCCATTGTTGTTTTGCAGGAAAATATTTTGGAATTTCAGCGTAGTGTTTTTCGCCAGAGGCTGCTACGAAATTATCTGTATTGCTTAACTACTAGCTGTGAATGAATCAACCCGCCTGCAAATTATTCACTGCTCGACTTTAAAAAAATTCATTCAAAATTCGTTGTCTTCTAAACCAGTGAAACTCGAATATGAAATCAAACTCGATAAATTATAACTCGAACTTACACATGTTTGACTCATAAGCTCGCAAACATATTCGGCTCGAGCCTTAATGAGCTTGTTCGCGAATAAGATCTCGTATAAGCTCACGAATAAATTCATTAAATAATACTACTAATTTTATACTTCATTTGTCTCACAAAAACATGAACATTTGTAAGTAACACACGAGTTTTAAGAAATACTCCCTCCGTCCCACCCAAGATGCAACATTTTCCTTTTTGGGCTGTCCCAACCAAGATGCTACATTCTTTATTTGGCAAAAACTAACACTAATTAAATATTTTCTTATTACATTCTCTCTCCTACTTTATCACTTTTTTATTTTCTATTTCTTACTTTATCACTAATTAAATATTTTCTTATTACATTCTCTCTCCTACTTTATCACTTTATTACTTCTTCTCTCCTACTTTATCACTCCTTAATATATGACTCCTTAAATCTTGTGCCCAAAAGCAATGTTGCGTCTTGAGTGGGACGGAGGGAGTATTAGGTAAAAGTGTTTTGTTAGTGGAAAAAGGGGTCCCACTTTATGAAAAGTAGAGATGAAAAATAAAGAGATTGTGGTGGGGTAGTGTACCAAAATAAAAATGTTCATGTTTTTATGAGACATCCCAAAATGGCAAAATATTCATATTTTTGTGAGACGGAGAGAGTATATTCTATTCGTTAAATATTTTTTGAAAAATAAAAATAATTCTCATAATTAAAAAATACTAGTAATTTGTACCTAACTTGACAAATTATCTATGAGATAGAAATAAATAATACTCCCTTCGTCCCAACTTAATTTTAGTATTCATATTTCCTTTTTTGGTCGTCCCATATTTTGGTATCCATTTTTATTTTTAGTAAAAGTAGATGGGATCCTTGCTCCAATTTAATTATTGTAACACTCACATAAAATGTGAGATCGTTATTTCTTTTATAACACACACAACCACTTTGTTAAAACTCGTATCACACCTAAATGGATATTAAAAGCTGGGATAAAGGGAATAAGTTATAATTCATATATAGATTTAGAAAAGTAAATATATAAGGTACCATATATATTTAAGGGGTATTAGCTTGTAAATACTCAAACTTTTCTCATTTTTTTTTGTTTTGCACCACCCAACTTTAAAATTTGCCTATAAATATTTAAACTTTGTATTCTTTTTAGGGCAAAGGTGCAGATTAGTCCCTGAACTCGACCCCCCTAGAGCGTTTACCCCCCCACACTCGACCCAGGCGCAAAAACCTCCCCCATAGTCCATGAAAAATATGCAACTTAACCCATGAAGAAAACGGACTTCAAACGCCGTTTCCTTGAATTTTTTATTTTTTTCATTCATTTTGTAGTGGGTCCCACCTTAAATAAATCAACTACTCTCCTCTCTTCCCTTTCCTCTTCCTCCTCTTCCGACCACCACCACCACCACCTCCATTCCTCCGCCTTCTAAGGCAGCAGCGGCGCCTGGGAGAAGCAGGTCCGCCGCTCCTCCGTCCCCCGCCGCCCAAATAGCTTCTCCGTCCTACTCCTCCACCCCCCCGCCGCCCCATTAGCTTCTCCATCCAAGAAGCGCGGAGACGCGGTTCTCTCCGACAACTAGCTCCTCTACACCGTCACATCTGCCGGCGACGCGGGTTCGTGCGGGAGCCACCGCGCCGAGGTTCGCCGGCGCCGCAGAGGAATGGAGGTTGTTGGCGGAATGGAGGTGGTGGTGGTGGTGGTCGGAGGAGGAGGAAGAGGAAGGGGAAGGTGGTGCTCAGCGACGGCTGCGTGACGCCGGCTACCTCAAAGACGCTATCGCCACTGTCAAGGCGTTGAAAAATGGGTGGTTCTTCACCGGCGACGTGGGGGTTATGCATCCCGACGACTACCTAGAGGGGTCAAGGATCAGTCCAAAGACGTGATCATCAACGACGGGGAGAATCTGAGCAACGTGGTGGTGGAGTCGGTGCTGTACGGCCACCGGGCGGTGAATGAGGCGACAGTGGTGGCGCGGTCGGATGAGTTTTGGGGGGAGACACCGTGAAGCAGAAGCTAATATAGAAGCTGTTGGGGCGGCGAGGGGTGGAGGAGCAGGACAGAGAAGCTATTTGGGCGGCGGGGATGGAGGAGCGGCGGACCTGTTTCTCCCAGGCGGCACCGTTGCCTTAGAAGGTGGAGGAATGGAGGTGGTGGTGGTGGTAGTGGTGGTCGGAGGAGGAGGAGGAAGAGGAAAGGGAAGAGAGGAGAGTAGTTGATTTGTTTAAGGTGGGACCCACTACAAAATAAATGAAAAAAATAAAAAATTCAAGGAAACGGCGTTAAAAGTCCGTTTTCTTCGTGGGTTAAGTTGCATATTTTTCATGGACTATGGGGGAGGTTTTTGCACCTGGGTCGAGTGTGGGGGGGTAAACGCTCTAGGGGGGTCGAGTTCAGGGACTAATCTGCACCTTTGCCCTTCTTTTTATTTTGCACTTGACGAATTTTACCCACAAATCGTTGCTAACATGACAGTCGGATTGAGAGGGAAATTTGAAGTGCATAATGAATCAAATAAGTTTGTTGTCAATGTAAAATCTAGAACATGTAATTATAGGGTTTTGGAAAGTCAATTTAGCTGTCATGTCAGCAAAGATTTTGCTGAAGATTTGTCTGGTGCAAAACAAAAAATAATACAAAGTTCAAGTATTTATAAGCAGATTTTAAAGTTGGGGTGCAAAACTTAAAAAAAAAAATCAAATATTTATAGGTCAATACCCTTATATTTAATTTATAGTTTGAAGGGTTAAAGTACAAATCCACCCTTGAAGTGGACACCCCTAAAACGTATCACTCACCATTCTTGACGTTGGTCCAACTAAAACCCCAGAGCCCATAAAAAAAGTACATTTAAACCCAGTGACTAAACGGCAAGTTCACGCTGTTTACATAAAATTTGTTTGTTTGTTTTTTTCCTGAGTGGGTCCCACCACCAACTACCCTTTCTATCTCCTTCTCCCTTTCACACAGAACACACACACCCATAGAGACCTCTCCTCCGCTCTACCTCACACCGCCAGCCCGCTGCGTCACCGGCAGACGGCGCCGCAGCAACCGTAGCGTCGCCGCGCCTCTATTCTTCCTTGCCCTCCTCTCTCGCTCGCTTCCTGGCCGGGCAATGCACAGTAGCAGCGCAGCCGCGCCGCCCGAAGCTTCCCTTCCCTCTCTTCATCGGCCGCCGTGGCACAAGCAGTGCCTGGCGGCATCGTCAGCCGCCTCTCTCTCTCTTTCTTCCGGGCTTGTCAAAAGCAGTTCACCAAAATTTCCCCCATCTCACTCTCTCTCTATTCCTTGTGCAGAAAGATAAAAAATTATTTGATTTGTTTTCTTATGAATTTCAGATGAATGTTTCTTTAAGAAAGTTTAATTTTTGGTATTTATTTCTTGATTCGAAGGTATTGTATATGTGGATTTAAGACTTTTCATCATTGTATTGTGATATGAAATCAATGAGAAAGTAAATTGAACTGCACCTTACTCGACCATCCCTCCGCGAGGAGTTGCTGAGAATTGAGGTTTTTGAGCAAGGAGGTCTTCTTCGAAGAAGGGGATTCCCCGTTGATCCAAGCTCCGCCATTTTCCTGATAATAACAATCAGCCAGTTTAATCCCGCGGGATTGCGCTCGGATTCGACGTTGAGCTCGTCAACCTCCTCCTCCGACGATATACAACTGATAGGGTGAAGGGGAGGGGAATGGTGGTGGATAGTGGGTCCCACTCAGAAAAAAAATTAAGGAAACGGCGTGAACTCACCGTTTTGTCAATGGGTTTAAATGTACCCTTTTTATGGGCTCTGGGGTTTATTTGGGCCAACGTCGAGAATGGAGAGTGATACGCTAGGGGTGTCCACTTCAGGGGTGGATTTGTACCTTAACCCTAGTTTGAAATATTAAAATGAGATTTTATTAAAAGAAGAACGAAAACCTAAAACTCTTGAAAGCACAGCGAAGCAGACTAAGTGCCGAGCCTCATTAAAACCTCAACTTGAGAAAAAAGAGTACTCGTCTAAAGAAGCGAAGAAGAAACTGTGAGATAGCAGAGTGAGGCCACCTCAGATGCTCCGGCCTAACCATCGTCCCTAGGTAGTCTCGGCTACCCAACACAGAAAAGAATAAAAAGTATATTTATAGTTTGAAATATACTACTCCCTTCGTTCATGAAAGAACTTCCTAGGAGGGAGTGGCACGGGTTTTAATAAAATATTGTATAGTGTATTGAGAGTGGAGAAAAAGTTGTAAAGTGTATTGGGAATTGTGAAAAAATATTAATAATTTATTGTGTTGTTTTAATTAATGTTATTTGAGTGGTGGGAATTGTCTTAAAAGGAGAGTATTTTTTAAGTGGTGGGGTATTGTCCCAAAATAGGAAAAAGTAGGAAGTTCTTTCGTGGACGTCCCGAAATAGAAAAATAGGAAGTTCTTTCGTGGACGGAGGGAGTATAAGAAAAGTTATTTCTTTTGAATTTGTCTAATTTTTAGCATATTTGTTTGGCATTTTTTATGTAACTTGAATACTTTTTGTATTTGTAGAATGATATTAGCTAGGAGCTTCGAGATCAAGTGTCATATTTTTCATGATATTAAGTTTGTTATGTAATTTGATAATCATGTCATGTGTTCTTATTTGTGGATTTGTTTTGTGATTTTGTTGTGAAAATTAATTTTAATTTGTGGATTGAAACTTGTAAAATGAACTACAAAATATCTATCAATCGAGTCTGATCTCGATCTCAAACAATATGTTCTTTTTATATATAAATCACGAACCGAACTCGAACCAAGCTCAAATTTGAGCTCTAGTAACAATTCAAAAATACTCTTTGAGCTTGATCTCAAGCTCGCTCTAATCGAATTCAAACTAAGCTTGAGCATAATATTGATCTGCCGAGCCAAGCTCATGCTCAATTTAAGGCTCGAATACAAGTTCGAGCCCAAAAAAATTTTCACGAGCCGAGCCCGAGCCCGAGCCATAAAATATTTGGTTCGGCTCGGTTCGTAAACAACCCTAACTACTAGGGTGCAACCGTTGAATTTGGATAGAGTCACTTTACAATGTTTTTTTACTTTATAATCTCACCCTCTCAAAAGAGTATGCTTAATTTATTTCACACGAGTTTTAATAAATATTAAGTGAATTTATTGTGAGTGAAGTGGAAAAATAATAGAGGATTATATTGATAAAGTGTAAATAAATATTGAAAGTGAACATAAAAATAAAAAGTTAGTAGTGATGTCACATTTAAAAATGAATTGTACATACTTTCATGAGACGGATCATAAATAAAAGTGAACATACTTTTATGAAACGAAAGAATATTATTTTTATAATCAGTATATACTTCTAAAAAAATCATAGTATATACAACAACTTTTATATAAATTATTTTTAAAATTTATTTTAGCAAAATAAAATTGATGGTGCAAGGGAAAACGTATTTTCATAGTTAAAAAAAATGGAATGTTCATTAAAGTTAAAAAAACAATAAAAATTATAAAATAATTATGAAATTAATATAAAAAAAATAACTTTGTGATAAACACTCATTTTGCATAGTTTTTATGGCGTATATTCTGTGGATTATGTCGGAATTGTACTCGTTGTGTTATCGTCTAGAGTTTATTTCATATAATTTCATGATTTCACGTTTGGGTATAGTTTTGGCTAATTTGATGCAGGAATGAGTGTTTCTGGAGCATTATGAACCAAGGGAATATATCTAGGAGAATAGTTAGAAGAGAAACGGGAGACGAGAAAAAACGAGAAAAAGAGAAAAATCTGATTCCAGAAGGAAATCGACGACCGAGAGACAAAGTCGCCGAGTTTGAGTGTTTCGAAGAGGAATTTCGGTGCCCTAATCGGTGGTCGCCGTCTGGCTCGCTGAAGCCCTGCTACTTTTATGTTTGGAGTTGAAAAAACGGCGACCGCCATTTTTATGGAATTTTTAGAAGGATTTCGGCGACTTGATCGGCGGTCGCCGATCGGGCCGCCGGTATCCCCGTGTTTTTCAGTTATTCACGTTTTTATCGGTTATTTTCGATTTTTGTACTGGATTTTTCCTTGAAACTATATATAGGTATTTTATTTGACCTATTTAGGGTTCCAAACTTTATTTTCAGAGTTCATAACTTTTAGTTTTCATTGCTTTCCAGTTTTTTTAGCTTGAATTTGATTTATGCAAGGAGGTTTTTTATATAATTCAATTTAATTGTTGTCTTTTTAATTATGTTTATGTTTTATTTTGCTATATCTGGCTAAGTTCTTTATCTGATTCTAGGGTTTGTAAATAGTTAATTGAATTCACATGATTAATTTGTTAATACATTTTTGTCTTCCAATTTATGATTCATAATTCGTGGTGCTCGAATTCTTGTGAATTACTTGATCAATAATTTGCATGTGTAACTATTCGGTTTGAGACCTAACGTTGATAACTGTTTAGCGGATTCAGGATATATATGATATAATTTTAACATTGAGACCTAACGGAGATAGGTGGATCATAGGAAGTTATTCCTAGGTGCTTTTAGGAGTTAGTAGATTTTCTTGAGACCTAACGGTGTTAGATAATTTACTAATCTACTGTCATTGCTGCTCTAGCGAAAGTAATTGATTAAATGTGTGATCTCTCATCATAGCTGGATTAAACTGGTAAATAAGATTAATAGATTGAATACGTGAGTTGCTTAATGAATTTACTTCCCTAGAATCAGTCGTTTTATCATTTGATTAAGTATTTGCTTTGTTCTAAGATTAGTTTTAATTAAACCTTTCATTTATTTGCATTGCCTGGATATTGCTAAAGTTGTCTTTAGGATTATTTAGAGTAATTCGTTCATTAATCCTCGTGGATGCGATACTCTGCTTGCTATTTGTTGATACAATTACACTGTTATAGTTGCAGGTTTGTCGTTAATAAAATAGTGATCACTTTGCAAATGATAGAATTTAGAAAAACAAGCATTCTTAAATATATGTAAAATTCATAAATACATTTGTTATATTATATCAGACTTTTAAGTATCATTTTACCTAAAGCTTTAAAGTTCGCAATTGGCATGTGAACATTGAACTTTTGAGAATCATTATTTGGAGCTACAAAGACCATATTTAACTTTTGAGCATCATTGAGAACTTGAAAGACCACATTTGACTTATGAGCGTTAGACTTTTGAGCATCATCTTATTTTAATCTTGAAAAACAACATTTAGCTTTTGAGCACCAGATGTCGAAAGCGATGTATCATTTAGAAAGACCATATTTGACTTCTCAGCATCAAATTCTAAGCAATATCTTATCTAGAGCTTGAAGGACCACATCTGATACAAAACAACGTTGTCTTACGTCATGTTATTTAATAAATAAAATAAAAATTATACACAGTGACATTCGACAAGCTCGTCAATATTTCGGGGGATGAAAAACGGACGCGGGATATTTTTGATGCAAAGCCTAATAATTTGAGATTTAAATAATTTTTTCTCATAGTTCAAGATATTTTTTATAAAGCTATATAGTTGGGTTTAAAGTGATATTTAATTTACGTTATGTCATTTAAAAAAAAGTACACAGTAACATCTGACGAACCACTTCAAGATTATGGGGTCTAAATAATGGACGCGAGACATTTTTAGTACAAAGCTGATAATTTAGTGTTTAAATTTATACATATATATAGTCAACTTGTGAGATAGCCATATTGAGCAATGAACTCAATATTTGGCCACACATCTAAAAAACACAAATTAAACATGAAAACGCAATCATTTACTACGCAGTCAAGCCATGCCCACCCCATCTTTCCTTCCTCCATCTCCAAAAGGAAATAGAAATTCGCAGGCAAAACGCGATAGTTTTTCAGTTCAAAGTCTTGTTCGAGATTTTAACTTTGTGGATAGCAGTTTCTATCTTTTCCTAGAGAATCTTATAGCCATAATTTGTACCACAACGACTCTGCCATGACGTTTGCTTCTACAACATTGCAACAGATTCAATGGTAAGCGTGGCTTGGTTGTGCAGAAGATTTTTTTTTTTTTTTAGAAAACCAATTTTTTTACTAACGTAGATTGTATTGGTTTTGGATTAATTTTTTATAATTCTTTGATGAAGGTTCTTACGGTAACATGCAAGATTGCAGATTTTTTCCTTTGCCAGATACACTTGTTTACCTAATTAGTGCTGCAATTAATTTGAAATTGCATTCTCACTATTTTGTAATTTTGATATTATCTTACTAATCGGTGAAGTTTAATTATTTTTCGATGTTATGATTTATTTAATGTAAATTTTTTAAGGTAATTAGATGTCGATTCATGATTATTTCTCATTTCTAGGGGTGGGAAGATAGGGTTCGGGTATAAGGTACCCGAATACCTGACCCGAAAAAATCGGGTATCGGGTACCCAATACCCGAAAAATTAGGGACCGGGTTCGGGATCGGGTATTTAGGGTGGGGAAAAATCGGGTATCGGGTATTGGGTATACCCGAAATACCCGATTTTTATTAAATATATATTAAATTATTTAATTAAATTTTAATTCCTTAATTTCAATTTTCAAATCAAAGGAGTGAACTACTGAACTATAACCCTACCTACAAAATTTTCAATTTTCAATTTTGATTTGATGTTATATATTATTTATTAATACAGATTTTTGAATTTTTTTTAAAAAAAATCGGGTATTTTCGGGTATTAGGGTACCCTAATACCCGATTAAGGAAAACCGGGTACCCTAATACCCGAAATACCCGATTTTACACAGTTTGACCTGAAACATGTAATTTTGACCGGGTAATTAGGGTACCCGAATACCCGACTCGGGTACCCGAGTCGGGTATTAGGGTACCCGATTTTTTTTTCGGGTTCGGGATCGGGTATCGATTTCCCATCTTAATCGGGATCGGGTACCCGATTTTTTCGGGTAGGGTACCCAATTCCCAGCCCTGTTTCATTTCTGTAAGTAGGTAATATGGAAGCAACAAAAGAAATATAAGAAAAAGAAAGGGTGTACAAAAAATAGTTCAAAAGCTAAGCGCATGTCTCTGAAAAAAGCTTCGGTAAACATATTTTGGAAGCATAGGTTCTTATAGGTGAAAATGTAAATAACAGTCTTAATTCCAAGAATGTCATTATGTCCAACTAATCCAACATTACCGTTCAAATTTAAGCATGCCAATTTCCATTAATTGTCTCTTATATTATGATAATCAATAAAAATCAAGGATAATCATTATCTCATGCTTGATTATTTTTACCATGACCGGTATTCACACATGACCAATTCTATGTAGCTATTTCAAAAGTACGTAGTCGAGGTAACCTCAAAATTTAATTTCAGAAGAAGATCAAAATGATAGTCAAATTTCAAAACACCCAATACTAAATATTATAAGGGTTGGAATTAAATCTACCCACTTCAATAAAACATCTTACAAAACTACCCACTTTAAAAGTCAAAACCGAAAAGTACACTTGATGGTGATGGATTGCTTGGTTTTTTGTAAAAGTTCTTACACTTTTCTTACACAAGTACAATTGTGTAAGAAAATGTGTAAGATAGGTAGTTAAAAATGCACAAAACCAGATAAATGTGCAATTATTGTAAGATGATTGACGTATAATGCCCTAAGTTTGAAAATAATGAAGGTAAGTTTGTGTATAATAAAACAGTAATACGAGGATGTAAAAAATTGTACTTTAAGTATATTTGGAAACAAAAAAAAATTCTAAACCTAATGTATACATTATCCGCCAGTAAAAAATAGCCGCTAGAAATAGCCGCCGGGTTTTTTATACTGGCGGCTATTGCTAGCGGCTACTGTTTACTGGCGGATAATGTATACATTAGGTTCAAAATTTTTTTTTGTTTCCAAATATACTTAAAGTACAATTTTTTACATCCTCCTATTACGTTTTTATTATACACAAACTTACCTTAATTTTGTATTCTTTTTTTAAAATATATTCTATGAAGTAGAAATACATAATAGGCTTGTATTTAGACAAATTTGGATCATAGTGGTGTAATAAGTCTCGAATTTTTGATTTTATTTTATTTAACATGAATTAATGTAGCCTAACACATAAAATAATAGAAAATGTTGGATAAAAAACATATATAATCATATATTATGAAGCAGTAAAATATTAGAGAGCCTACCAAATACGTATCCGCCAGTAATTCGTATCCGCTAGAATTAGCCGCGTGAAAGAAACCCTAAGCGGCTACTACTAGCGGATACTTTTTACTGGCGGATAATAGTACCATGTCATTTATAACTGGTTTTTATATCACAATATATATAAATTTTATTTATTAGAGTTCATATTAATGGTTGTTGTATTTTTTTCAATTTTGAAGAGCTAAAGCTAATTCAATTGTGATTGGACAATTGAACCGGCAACTCTAGTATGGGAATCTATAGGCTTTGCAGAAAAGTGTAATTCACGGGTATTGGAATACTTTTGGCACGGCTTTTGTGGGTTTCTTTGACCACATTGAAGATTTGATAAGGTCGAAATCTTGGGTAGGGCCCATTAGGGTAACTTTTTATGTTAAATTAGGGTAGAATTTTTGAGAAGCAGCCGCACCATCACCACATTCAAGAGGGGAAGGACCTCCGTAGCCCCGCCAACATAGTGTATACCATCGACGACTCCGTTGTATCTCACATATATGTATCTCACGAATTCCATCTATAAAACCACATAAAATATAGTATTAAAATACGCTTAAAAAGTTTAAAACATCACAATAAGCTCGAAAAATAAAGTATCCGCCAGAATATTGTTATCCGTCACCAGTAGCCGCTGACCTTGTGGGGTCGGCGGCTATTGTCGGCGGCTAATGAAATTCTGGCGGATAGTTTAGTTTTTTTGTTCAAAACATTCAATTATATTAGAAACAGGTTTAATATTTCTCTAAAAAGCTTTTAAATGTCAGATAATAAAGAAATTCATTAAAATAATGTAAAACATGCTCTCAACGTTAAAAACAACATACGATTAAACATGCAAACTATAATTTATACAAACAATACAGGAGAATCACCTTTTCGGGCTGAAATTCAACACAAATTGCCTGCTCTCGCACAAAACCACTCAAATCTTTAGAGTATGCCTGAATTTCTGAAATTCAAGGTGAGTATTTCAATTTGTGTTTTGGTCATTCACAAATGCAGCCTTATAAGGACTAAACTTGATTCCTTACAAACGTTTCACGTGAAGTGTAGTGTTCATTCAATACGGCTTCAATCTATTATTGCATGTCACCTCACACATGCATAAAATTAGCATTAATGCCCCACTACAACCAAAATTTTTGAAGAGTCACCTTCTCAGTATGTACTTTTAATTTTTTACTATAAAATTAACAAAAAAAAAGCAACAAATACAAAAGAGTAATGCGTATGTTATATTTAAACATTCATAACAAGCTGAAAAATTAACAATTATACATATTTTGACATAAAATAATATTTTCTGCCTCACAGACCCAGTATCCGCCAGAAAATCGTACAAAAGACCCAGTAGCCGCCATATATGTTTTATTAGCGGCTACTGATAAAGAAAATAATTTAATGACGGATACTTTACTTTTTGGCTATAGAATATTATTTCATTTCCGAATATATGAATTTCAAAATAATTGGTATATAATTTCTTATTATTTTATGTGCAAGTCTATTATTTTATGTGTAGTCAAATCATGCATAAAGTGAGTGTTATTACCCCCACTATAATCCAAATTTTGGCAGATTCACTATCTCTCATATTTCCCATCCATGTGTACTTCTTGTACTGTAAATATTTCACTATCTCTCATATTTCCCCTTGTAAAATTAAATAAAAATCTAAAAATAACGGTACATATGTAACAATAAAAAATCACGAAGGATAAAAATTCACAATCATGTTAATTATGAAAAAAAATATTTTTTTGCAGCGAATAACACAAGTATCCGCCAGTAAATAGTAGCCGCTGAATAGTAGCCGCCAGTAACAAACTTCAGCGGCTACTGCGGCCGGCTACGAATTACTGGCGGATACATGGTTCACTGGTTTCAAAAAAAAAAAATTCTTAAGAATTGACATATTTGTGATTTTTTTGGCCTTCTTATCAATGTTTGTAACATACAAACGTCCCCTAATTTATTATAAATTTGCAAATCTATTTAATCTTATAATGCATGAAAGTGACGTGAGGTGACATTTTCTCACATTTTGTACCAATTTTAACTGTTTTCTTACACAACTCTTACACAATTTCCATCATCATCAACTTTTACACAAAAAACCAAGCAACCCATCACCATCAAACTTGCTTTTCGGTCTTTGACTTTCAAAGTGAGTAATTTTGCAAGACATATTATAGATGTGGGTAGATTCCCCTATTAACACATATTATAATGTCAATTCATATTAGATTAAATCACACACACACAAGTACATATATATATATATATATATATATATATAAGTGTAATTAATATTGTACCGAACATCAACGTGCTAGTTTTTAGATTAAATTTGAAATACTCGATAGTAAAAATAAACAACAAAATTTTATGTTATAATATTTTCTTAAAAGATTATGTAATCTAATGATTCTTATAGCCACACACATTAATGCAAAACATGTACCAAAGCTAGAGCTCTAAACAAACAAAGCTGCTCGCAAATTATTCGAAGTTAGACTTGAAAAAAGCTTGTTTAGAGAAGTTCGATAAATAAACAAATCAAACTTGTGCTTGATTATATTCAGCTCGTGAACAAGTTAGTTATGTGATATAACTTGATAAATTATTAGTAGGTATAACTTATACTCCCTCCATCAACCAAAAATAGTCCTAAATGTGGACGAAACGAGTTTTAATAAAAATAATTATTGTATTGTGAGTGGAGAAAGAAGCTCACTAAAAAGTAGTGTTTATAATGATAATCAATTGTATTGTGAGTGGAGAATGACCAACTCACGAAAAGTATTGTGAGTTGTCACTTAAAAGTAGTAGTTTTTATATTTTTATTCAGTTTCTGCATAGCACATAAAATGCCGGGATTACTTGGGGGCGATGGTAAGAACAGAGCTCCCGAAGTTTTCACATGTTTCTGATGCTTTTGATTTTTAGACGAGTACTATTTTTCCTTCTTCTCTGGGAGGTTTTAATGAGGCTCGGCCCTTAGTCTGCTTTGTGCTTTCAAGGGTGTAGTTTTCCTTTTCTTCGTTTTTAATAAAATTTCATTTAAAAGAAAATTTGTATTGTGAGTGGAGAATGAGACCAACCATGTGATAGAAAGTTTCAAAAAATGGAAAGAGACTAATTTTTGTGGACATCCAAAATGACAAAAATGAACTATTTTTTGTGGACGGATGGAGTATTTATCTACTAAAATTAATAATGATTGTATTAAATCTCTAGTTAACTTTGTTTATTATAAGAAAATAATTGATATATTTATTATTATGAATGAAATATTTTTTTCCAAAAAAAAATCAATATTTTAAATATAAATATAAATTTAGAAAGTTCGTATATAATCAATTAAACTTGTGAGCCCTGCCTCACAATATTCAATAAACAAAATTCGGTATTCGACTTGATAGTAAACAAATCAAACTTGAACACATTGTTATTTGGTTCGGCTCGATTTGATTACAGCCCTAACCAAATCTACATAGATTTGGAGATTCTATATATGATTTCGATCTCTATTTATTTTGGTGCCAAATTCTAGACAAAATTGAAAAAGAGAAAAAAATCTAAAATGTCACCAATGTCTATTACTTCCTTCAAATAGCTACTTAGGAGAAGGTAACACGAGTTTTAATAAAAGTTATTTATGTATTTTACGAGTGAAAAATAAATCATACAAAAAATTAAGATTGTGAAAATACTTTTTAATATAATTATTTTAAAAAATAAATTAGAAAAATATTTTGGTAACGAACTAATTAAGATAAAAAAGGAAGATGTTTGAAGGATATAGATAGTAGTAATTTCCTTTAAAAAAAAAGATAGTAGTAGTAAATTTTTTTTTTGAGTGTATTCATAATTGGATACAAGTATGCCGGTCAGTAACATGCTGTTAGAACATCCGCATCGCTTACACGATGCGGCCTATTCGTGTAAGGCCGATATCGTGTAAGCCGATGCAGTCGTTGCCTACACGAGGGCTACACGTTCTAATGTGTAGCCCATTTGCCCATTAATGAAAGGCGCGTGTTTCACACGCGTCATTAAAAAAAAAATAGAAAATTCAATTTTTGAATTTTGAAGGCAGCTTTGACTGCCTCGATTTGATGGAGCATGTTTGAGCACGTTTCGGACCTCTAGGGCCGAAATAGTTATTTGTAGGATTTGTTTTTATTTTATTAAGTTTTATGTAATTTTAAGATTTCAAAATTAATGCAATTTAAATTTGAAGTAAATTGTGTGATTTAAATTTATGCAATTAAATTTAAATGAAAAAAAAAATAAAAAAAAAATTAAAATTAAAAAAATTATGCAGGCTATCATGTAAGCCCAATGCGGATGCTCTACCTAATCGCCAACTTTCACCTATATAAACGGCGCGAAAGGCAACAGTTTGCATTTATCTGTGTGATTTAAGTGTCCTTTTTTTTTTGGTATTTTTTCATTGTATCGATAAGCTCGTACTTCGCCGCCGACCACCGGAGATCGGAGGCGCATTTTCCGACGCGCGTACGGACGTGGAGGCAGAGAAGCGAAACGATGAAGATTTTCGTGAAGACTCTCAAAGGATCGCAGTTCGAGATCGAAGTGAAACCTAACGACGCCGTATGAATATCCTTTCCCCTTTCGCTCGATATGTGCGTGTGTGGGATGCCTAATTGTTTACATGTGCGCGAAATGTGTTGGATTTCCAATTAGTTGGTGTTCTATGTGGCTGGAGAGTGACTAGGGTTTTCGAATGCTCATCATTTTTCAGTTTGTTGATTGGGATTTGTTTTATTGAAATGTTATCGTAATTGAAGTATCAGTAGTAATGTGTTTTTGTGTGTGCTTCTTTTGTCTTGGCTCTATAAAAAGGCGATTACATTTCCCCCGGGTACTTAGTGGCGAGGTGGGAATTGGTTCAGCTGTGAATTTTGACCAATTGATGAGATTTTGAATTCTTAGAGCATTAACTATGTGCAGTAAATGTATGAAATTTTGCACTTGTTGGAGAAGATTATTTCACCAAATTTCCATCGATCTTTGACGCTTGTAGTTGCTCAAATTCACATGTCAAGAATAATACTAGTAGATATTTTCAGATGAATTTGAATTTCTTACTCTTTAAATGAACGGATTAATGTGAACGTTTAATAATGGATGAGGACGAAGCTGTCGCTGTTTGCTCTGGGTCTTTTAGTTACTCAAATTAGAGCAGGTCTTTATCTTTATTGTGCTTGTGCATGCACTTAGAAGCAGAGTTTTCTAGTGCAGTTGTTATATAACCAATGGATATTAGGCGATATGGGAGATGGGGGGATCAGTGCAATTTTTAGCTTTTACTCACTAGTTATGGCGTAGGGTTACACTGTTCCATTCTCTACAACTAGCATATACTGTTACCTTTCAGACTAATTTCTATAGTTACTAAAGCTACATATGGCAGATGTATACTCCTACTCCTTGTTTGTAGATGGTTTGTGCACTTGAATCACTATAAACTGCTTCGTTTATGTGGAAACCTTGTTGGTTGGATCTTGCTTGATACTAGTTTACTCAAAAAAAATTCCCATCAATGCAAATCAATTGCCAGAAGCCTTCTCTTTAGTATTCACTCCCACTTAGTACAAGGTCTCTTCTGCTCTAAGTTTCTAAAAATTAAATAAGGTGTTCAACGTATGTAATTTCAGTTATTTTTCCCTTTCCTGATTCAACACACAATTGTGTTTTGGATGTTCACTAGGACAGGCTAATTTCTATTTTCCGAAAATAACTGCTCCTTGAAGTGGTTATGGGTACCCTGTGAGTCTATGACTATCATTATTCCCATAATAAATTAGTTAATTAATAAATAAATATGTATGACTCCCTTTCAAGTTCTATAGTGCTCCATGTCACTCAACCTGGATCATAGGAGGATTTTAACTCTTCCAAATAAAAAAAAATTCTTATAATCAATTGGGAACTTGATCCAGCGGCCATGAATTTGTGAATATTCCTTGACTAGACGTCTCATCTTCATTTATATTGGTGCTTTTTTCTTAATAAAAATTTTGTTTCTTTTTTACAAAGAAGTAGTGGGACAATCAATAAGATCCTATACCCATCATTGTTTATTCTTTTTAATTGAAAAAAAATAGTAGTTCAAGTTATCTCATTATTTGCAGGTGGCAGATGTAAAGAAGAACATTGAAACAGTTCAGGGTTCTGGTGTCTACCCAGCTGCTCAGCAGATGCTTATCTATCAAGGGAAAGTTCTTAAGGATGAAAGTACACTAGAGCATAACGAAGTTGCTGAGGGAAGTTTTGTTGTGATTATGCTGACTAAGGTAATTTATTATCCTGGAGAAGATTCCTCCCGCAATTACTTCTCATTTTATTTTGAGTGAGAGAGCTTTTTATATATCAGGGGTGATTTGCAAAATATGATAAAGAATTAAGATGCAACTCACACTAAAGGAACATGGGAGGGAATACCTGAAATTGTAATTAATACCCCAAGGAAAGCTTTATCCCTCTATGAGCCAACATATTACTTAAATAAGCTTACCTAGCACTAATGAAAAGTATTGTAGCCCCAGCATATTTGATTATATTTCTGATTGTGTATGTGGGAATTTATAGAAGAAGAGTTCACCGAGTGGATCTGCATCTGCTGCACCATTGAGTACGGTGAGCTAAAATCTCTCTCTATCTCTCTCTCTCTTGTTTGAGATATGTTGCTGTTTTCTTTTTTATGTGTTAGTTGCTCACATATGCTAAGATGTTTACGTGTTTCAAATGCTGATTTAGTGATTTTAGTACTTGATTAGTAAGGGTAGATATGCCCCTACTATCTACTCCAAGGTACAAATAAACTGATAAGGTATTGATATTGCATAAATTATTATACATGCCTTCAATATTAGTTTGTTAGTTTTATTTCTCAAATTCAGTAACTTGTGCTCTAACATCTTCAATACATGCTCTATAATGTCAAATACAAAACTAACAAGCAAAATTATTTATAAATTAGTCAAAAGACACTTTGAGAAGAGCACGATGTGAGCGTTGGTCAACATTAAACTTGTATTTAAACTTAAATATACATTAGTAAATAAATAATTTAAAAACTGCACCACGGTGGACTCGAACCCAGGACCTCAGGCCTTAGGCATTAACCACTTACCGCTAGGCCCACACACACACACACTAAGTAGTTTTTTTTTTTTTTTTTTTTTTTTTTTTTTTTTTTGTAACTTTCAATGGTTGTCCTTACCTTAAGTAAAATTAGGGGCATTTGGCCATTTCCCCAACTTCAATACTATGTTCTTACAAATATTTCATTAACTTATGATTTGGACTAGGCCTGATGGGTTATTTGTCTGTCTACTTTTAAGCTTGCTAAGCATGCAGCATTATTCCAGGACTTCATTTTGTACATTTTTAATATGCCCTCCGTCCCTTAAAATTATGCATTTATTTCCTTTTTGGTACGTCCCCCAAATATATGCACTTTCTATTTTTGGACACTACCTCATACGTAATTTTGACAATTTTACCCTTATAACTTACACTTATTTACAATCAATACACTCAACAATATAGGGGACGGAGGGAGTAATATTGTTGAGATAGGGATGCTTCAGTATTGGCTTCTGCGAGAGAGAAGCATATTTGCCAATGATTTTGTTCATGAATGATTACAAAAAAAAGGAGCTAAAATGCATGAAGTTGTGCATATATGGCTTTTAAATTCGAGCATTTTACTATTTTTGCTGAAAACTTGGAGAATTTGAACTCGAATTTATGTATGTACATTATATACGTATATTTTTTTTGTTCTAATATATATTTGATTGCTTTTGGTTGATATTTCTATTTATTTCTTTAGGTGCAACCTGCAAGTGGCACTCCAGCTGTGCAACCAATTGCAGCTGCTTCAACACATCCATCTACTATTGCACCGTGAGTTGATCTTAGTCCCTTAGTTTTGGCTACATGATTAATTTATTCTCTTATAATTTATTTTCTTGTATTTGTAGTCAACAATCAGATCCTGAATCTGCTCCAGCAGCTGCTCCTGCTCCTAACCCTGCTTTGTGAGTACATTTGATCCGTTCATTACATGCGATGTTAACTTTTCAGGCTGTTTTGATTGCCCTTAATATTTAAGAGATGCTTGTTTTTTTCAATCAGCTCAATAGACATCTATGATCAAGCGGCATCAAATCTTGTAGCAGGAACTAACTTGGAGGCTATTGTTCAGCAGATCCTAGATATGGGTGGAGGAAGCTGGGACCGGGATACTGTTGTCCATGCATTACGCGCTGCATATAATAATCCGGAGCGAGCTGTTGAATACCTCTACTCTGTGAGTCTCTTTATGAAAATCTTGGATTTCTCTACTAAATTATGATTTGATCTTTTGTTGCACTTCCATTGACTTGGAGTTGAAAACTTATTATTAAAAAAGTGGGAAAATAACTTTTAGTTATTGTATACAGCTAACTCTTTCCTCACGTACTCATTTAATGGAGTCATTGTGATAATCCAATAATCCAATCTCAGGGTATTCCAGAGCAAGCAGAAGTTGCTCCTGATGCTCAACCTCCTGCTGGCGCGCAGCCTGTGGCCACTTCAATCGATGATACACAGCCAGCTGTACCTTCCGGTGGACCAAATGCTAATCCTTTAGATCTTTTCCCACAGGTAGAGATACATCTTAACTAAACATTTATTAAAAAAAAAAATCAGAGGACAACATTAATTGTTTCTCTGGGCCAGGGTCTCCCAACAATGGGCTTAAATGCAGGTGCTGGCAGCTTGGAATTTCTTCGCAATAGTCAACAGGTTCGAAACATTGTTTTCTATTAGTTGCCATGTTTGTTTGTATAGACTCCGTGTAATTAATCTCTCTCCCCCGCCTTCTCAGTTTCAAGCCCTGCGAGCTGTAGTCCAAGCCAATCCCCAAATCTTGCAGGTACTTTTTTGACTATTTAGTTAGTTTCTGCAATTTTTAGGTGTCAATGCATTTTTTTGAGATTGTTTCATTCTTTGTATGTAGCCTATGCTTCAAGAGCTGGGAAAGCAAAACCCTCAGCTGGTTCGGTTGATTCAAGAACATCAGGCTGACTTTCTGCAGCTAATGAATGAACCTGTTGAGGAGGGGGAAGGGTGAGAAGTTGTATATTCACTATCATATTCTGCTGTCTCTTTAATCTCCCTCTCGAAATACGTTTTGACTGCCGAGTTTTGCAATGTCTGTAGGAACATATTAGGGCAACTTGCTGAAGCAATGCCACAGGCCGTCGCTGTTACGCCGGAAGAGGGTGAAGCAATTGAACGTGTAAGTTCTTCCCTCTTCCCTATAGCTGATTTTGTTTGGATTTCTTTTTTAGTCTCAGTGGTGATTTATAATCTCACCACTCAGTCAAGGCCTTCACATGTCTTCCCTCATGTTTCTGATTAGCATCTCAACTCTCGTTATTATGACTGATATAGTCGATCACAGTCAATCAAGTCCTTAACTTCTATTGATATGCGGGTTTGTTGGCTGTAGCTCGAGGCAATGGGTTTCGATCGTGCATTGGTATTGGATGTATTCTTCGCGTGCAACAGGAATGAAGAGCTTGCGGCCAACTACCTATTAGACCACATGCACGAGTTTGATGAGTGAAATTTTGCTGATTTCTTCTCATGTACAATCATTTTTTTTCTTCTTCTTGCTCGGTATTAATATATTTCCCAGAGGGCCTTCTATAAGTCATAGTATTGGAACATTTTTCCCAGTTGAACATTTAGACTTTGCATTCATTTCTAGTAGCTGAGGCAATTTTATCTTCTCTTATTGAATTCAACTGTAAGATTGCTGAAAAATCAGTATCACTGCGATTATCTGTTGACAGAGTTTTCTGCTGTGCTGAGATAAGTAGAAACTAGCATTTGTTTGCAATACTGTAAATGTTGTTTTAAAAATGAACATCGTACTTGATTCAATGGAATGCAGCTTCAAATGGAATTCGTAATTTGCGCATCTGAAGTTTTGAAAATCTTAAGGCTTGATTTGAGTAAAACAGAGATTTCGCTATTAGGTATAAACTCAGCCTAGCAAACACAAAAGAGGGCCACAATCAATCACTGCAAACAAAGAAAAAAAATATCCAATGCGGTTTCAACACTATAAATACCTCTGCGCTTGGTTTATCTATCTTGACGAAAAAGTATATCCTACAATGCTAGTACAGATGAATAAACCAGAAAAAGGGCATGAGGGCTAGTAGTAGTAGTCCCTCCAACAAAAAACAGGATATGTAATGCAGCTGTATTACAACAATCATCATGCAACTCCCATGGCCTACTAGGTAAAATTACTCCCCTGCCATTTTCTGAATCATCAGTAGGAGGCAAACTGGACTGAACGTATAGATTACTCAATTCTCTCATGATGCCCTGAAGTAGAGCCCTCTACTTCAGAATCATTGGTTGAGACCACCGAGATGATTCGGTCAATGTTACTGGTCTCTTCAGGACGATGCTCATTAGATGGCTCAGCATGCTCTGCTGATAACTCTGTAGGCTGATTACCTTGCTCTAAAGTGTGAGAAGTCCCAACACAATGTTCATCAGATGCATTGCTATATGAGTCTGTGCTATATGTGCGTTGAACATCCAAAACAGTTTGATTATCTTCATTGTTCGATTCCTTAACCGAAGGTTCAGTACGTTCATCCTCAATTTGATCGGACTGAATATTGGGCAGCTCTTCATCTATATCTGGAAACACCTCAGCGGACTGCTGATGTTCACTGGAACCATCTTCAGGTCTCTGGCCATCTTCCATCTGATTGTTACCATCGGCTATATAAGACGTACTTGCAGCTTCATCAAACTCATGATTTTCAACGTTAGAACTCTCTTTAATGCTAAGAGACATAGAAGCAGAGGGCCCTTGGTCATCGCTGCTTTCTCCGCTGTTATTGCCTGAGACGGATGGGGGACTTTCTGGAGCTGGAGCAGTTTCATTGCCTGAAGCTGGAAAAGACTGGAAAGTATCCCAATCATCCTCCTCATCTTCGTCTTCGACACTACTGTTATTAGAATCCTCTGGTGGGGCTGCTAATGGAACAGAATTCTTGATTACGATTTGCTCAGTCTGTGAAGGTAACTTTATCACTAAGGGCGGTCCAGTGGATGTCATGGGCTGTGGGTTCTTATCTTGGACAACAGAAGCACGGATTATATCCTGGAAGCAGGAACTGAAATCAGAGATAAAATCTAGATTTCTAATCCCTCGAATAGAAAATTAACAAAAAAAAATGGATAATACATGACAAAATTTTCATGATGCGAAAGAAACCAAGAAAAGCAGGAACATCACTTTGGTTTAGAATAATTATTACTTCAACTTGAGAGCATGGAGTTGATACAGAAAGGAATATGCTCAATGAAAAGTATTTGACCCTAAGGACTGTCAAATTCCAAGCGAGCAAAATAAAAAAACCTGAAGCTGCTGTCTTCGCGTAGCAGGCATTGCCAAAAGAATATCCTTGACAGAAGCTGCTGAACTAGGAGTTTGAGCAAGTTGCGAAACAAGCTTAACAGCTATGTTTTGTAAATCATTAGCCTCCTGAAATTGAAGTTGATGATTAGAGCAGGCGAGATTAGAAACAATGTGAACGGATAAAACATTAGCATTACCTGAGAAAGAGAACCATCAGAGGTCACAAATATCATCAGAACAGATTCCAGAAGAAGATGTATTAGGCATTTCTCATAATTGCATTCTTTTGATAATGTCTGAAGAAGCATTAGAAATTTGAGACACTCCCCAGCAATAGCAACTGCTTCTCTGTTAATAGGGTTCTGCAACCAAAAAATCACATGGTAGGCCAATCAGAATGTGAAACCAGCATGATGAAATAACAATAACAATAATGATTCTTGTATTATAGACACAAACATAATATACTATTCTTCTCATGTTTCAATACTTTACTACTCTATAATAATAATAATAAGTACTCCCTCCATCCCATTACAAACGTCCCATTAATTTTGGGCACGGAAATTAAGAAATGTGTAGAAAGTAGATAAAGTGGATTGGTGAAAATTATTTAAATATTAGGTATAGAGAGATAATGTATTGCCAAAAAAGGAATGAGACATTTGTAATGGGACATCCCATTATGGAAAGTGGGACATTTGTAATGGGACGGAGAGAGTATTAAATTATTATAGGAAAACTCCCACCTCTAAAATGTTGTGTAGAATGACGAACATATCGCCAACAAGCTCCCCAAGGTAGAAAATTAAGAAAGGATCAGATTCTGCACCGATTCGTTTTTGTAGCATGACTTTCACAACTTGCAAGCCAACTGCTTGAATCTGCATGTTGACTCTCAGTCAATAGTTTGTATGTGAATGTATCAATATGAAGATATTTACGAAATGGTAACCTGTATGTCAGGATCAGTAAGCACAGCTCGTGTACACTGAATACTATGATGCAAAACCCTATAAAAGACGGGATTCATTTCTTGCCTCTCTCCAGGACCTTCGAAAGTATAAACTAGAGCAGCATAAGTAAAAAGCTGTTCGACTGAATAGGCAAGCTTCAACAGCAGCACCTTGCGCAGATTGGACCTCTTCTCTTCTAGTTGATGAATTGCTTGGACGCAATTATTAGTCAGAATAACCGTTGCATCCACACAAGCTCTGGTTATTGATACAAAGTGTGTAATGCCATCAGACTCAAGTTCGGATTTTCCTGCGAGGAAAGAAACCATCATCCTGATTCATAATTATGCTAAACTCAAAGGAAACTTAGCATATCCAGAACAACATCATAGTTTTGCAGGATGCAGATATTAAGATAGAACTAGATGTTACTCAATATCAAACCTCGGAAAACAGTTTATTTAATTATATATGAGAAACAGCTAGGTCCTTCTCCCCCCTCATTCCATTAACACGGCCAGCTTCCCAGTTCGGAAAGTTCACTCATGATGCAACTTACTCCCTCCGTCAACAAAAAAATTTCCACATTGTGGATGGCACAGGTTTTAATAAAATGTGAGTGGAGTTATTAGTGGCGTAAGGATCCCACTTTAAATGTGAGTGGAGTTATTTTCTTGTTAGTCAAAAATTTATAACCTATATTACTATGCCATTATCCTTCTATTATAGCTTATGTCTAATTACTAAGTGCATCTTCTACAGGGTTACAGCTCCCGAGATACTACAGCAGCATTTAAGAGTAATGCTGTTCTTTTATTTGTTTTATTTAGCGAGTCAATTGAAAAGTTATACACATGTAAAGCTCCCTTCCTCAATGAAGGAAACAACTTTAACTTTCCCATCTGGAGGATGTTAATTCACTAGTGAAGATTGACTTCTAGATGGTCAGATTGCAAGCCAGTAATACCTCACCTAAAGAAGAAGCAGGTTCCACTGTAGCCTCTGAAGAAGCCAGATGGAAGAAAATAAACTAAAAGATATAAAAAAGGCAAGTTCAGCCTTGAACAATCACCTTGAAACTCCCAAGTCATGTTTATGATGATTATGAGACAGAGAGAGATTCAAGAATTCATTTCATAATCACATGTGACTCAGAAATGGAATGGGAGTAAGATTACCTAATTACAACTCGAACTCTTAAAGTTTGAAAAAGGAGTTGAGTGGAGTTCCCATTTGGGACACAAGTGCTTATCCAGATTTTTTCAAATAAAGTATCAGCTAAGAAAAACAGATTGGCGGGTGTAAGGAAACTAGGAAATTCATGATTTCATGAACAGACCTACAGTGTTGGTCAGTGAGGGAAAGAAAAAGCCATTAAGAAGTCCAGTATCACAGGTAAGAAAACAATAAACTTTTAATAGCATCCCTTATCAGGAATCAAATTCATGAGGTACTTGCCGAGTCTTTTCAATGAAGAATTAATAGTCTGGCTAAAGTAGTTTATTCTTGAAAGGGCCATCTCAGTTGATGCTTCTCCGATGCACTTGTAACCAATAAGGAGAAAGGGCAACAATAACTTTAGCTGCATCTGCACGAATTTGCAAACTAATAATAAGTGACACAAGCATGATAAAATGCATCAATGCTTCTGGCATTCAGGACTAAAATTTCGGCACTCATTCACCATCACGAATGTATCCTACCTTAGCTTCAGAGCGTTCCAATAGAGTTGAAGCAGCACTAAGTGAAACAGTAATATTCTTTTCCCAGTCTGACAGTTTCTGAGAACTCCCATTCCCATTGCAACTGATAAAACCAACATCATTATTTCACCCATTATTCTTGGAATTCTTGAAAACATATAACATATATTGTTACCTTACTAAGTCTTTGAAGAGAGAAGTTAGACATATTTCTGTTGCCAAATATGTGAAACTCTCCACTAAAAGGAAATCGTTAGGACAGTTCTGAATAACCTGCAAGGCCAGCCAAGAAATGAGTGCCATGACAATCATGTCCATTGAAACTCCCCTATAATGAAGCACACAGACTTTTCAAGCTTTTAACAGTTATAAACCACTAAACAAACTTGGTTTCTATTGACTCATGCATACATGTATTTGTGAATAAGTTTACTCAGATATCTTGTCCTTACATACTGATAAAAAAAATAATAGTTCCTCTATTTTGATAGGAAACAAAAAAAACTACTCCCTCCGTTCCATAAGAGTGTGCATGATTGTTGGCGGCATGAGTTTTAATAAATGTTAGGTGAGTGTGTTGTTAGTAGAAGAAGGGGCCCGCTTTTATTAGTGAAAGAAGGAGTCCAAAAAAGGAAAGTGCACACTTGTGGGACGTCCCAAAATGGAAAAGAGTGCACACTTATATGGGGCGGAGGGAGTAATTTATTAAGAAAAATACAACTACAAAGGGGGTGAGGAATCCAATATGAAACGAAGAAAGCTAACAAAATTACACTGCTCCAAAACATCAGTAGATCACTCCAACTTTTTTTTAAAAATCCTCCTATTCCTTCCTTTATAAATAGACCAACTATATTGAGTTTACCAAATAAAAGAGAACAAATTTTATTTGCACAATAATCAGCCATTTAACTAGGTGGTTAATTTGAACAGAGTTCATTTATTTGTTTTTATATGGTTAGCTTCATCTACCAAACTGGATGAGTTACAAAAGAAAAGAATAGAAAAAGATAAACCAAAATCATTACCTGCGACAGGAAAAAGACTGCAAGACAATCCCATCTATCTTCCCCGAAAACTAGATAAGAGAATACCTGCATGCAGTGTGTAAAGTGTGAGTTTAAGAGCCACAAAGGTTCACATCCATTTTTTTAAGCCATTGGCACAATGATGTTCTAGCAGTCTCTGGGTAATTTAACAGAACAAACTAAAAAGGCTAGGCTCCAATACAGTAAGAAAGTCTTCCCAATGCCCAAATCTTTGCAGGAGAAACACGTGCAGAATGGAAAAGAATCTGGCATACGTAGGCAGGTATGCTAAAAGTGGTGACAGAAAATTATATTCCTAAAATCATATACTTGAACTCAAGTCACTATCTTTATCTTTCATCAGCTCATTTCCTTAACACAAACATCATATAACTAATTATAATTTTTTTCTATTATTATCTAGAGGAAAATAATTAGGTTCATTCTTTGGTAACTGGAGAGTAATCCTTAAAGTGACTTCCTAGCTTGCATGATTTGAAAGACCATGAATTCCATAATCTTGAGGGGAGCCACATAATATTGAACAGTTTTATCTACTTGAAATATAAGCTTGGGATAATATTGGGACAAGAACTAACAGCATATGGAATATCAAAAAGCTTAAATTGACTGTATGTAAATGTCTGTAATATGCAGAGCATGATGTCCAATACCAGAGTGATATAAATGTATAGAAAAAAGAGACTGTCATTCAATGGCACTATCACACATCGCACACCCAAATCATTCTGTTGCCTTTCCCTTGGTAAAAGATGGAAATCGAACGCATGCATACCTGCAGTAATTCAGTGCAAGCATCCAAACTGAGATATCCAGAACTGAAGAAACTTTTGGTGGACATAAATTGAAAGACTGAGAAGAAAATATTCTTCAAACTTGAAGAACTGGAGTCATCAGCTAAGATTTTACTGCTGAAATTGGATTTTATACGACAAACTGGTATAATATGCTCAATGGGTGTAACATCTTGCTCCTGAAACAGAACCAGCAGTAAAAAACCCCAAAGGAAGTTGAAATCATCAATCTGCAACTCCACCATGCTGTGTCCAGAAGTAGGAATATTTTCTGTTCTGTCTGTTGGAGGAGATTCAATCAAATCCGAATTTGCAGGAACTGCATCCAGCACCAGTGCTTGTAGAATTACAGGCCAAGCTTCTTCTAGACATGGGTGCAACTCAGCTGAAACAACTGATGATTGAATTCCATCAAGAAATGGCTCCCACTGTATTTCAAACAATCAAGGAAATAATAGTTTAGTTTACTCTCAGTGATAATATTAGTTGAAGTAGGTAGCTCAACTGAGAGAAGAAGTTCAAGCTCACATTATCCAAACGTAATTGGAAATGAACAACGCTGTAGTCCTTTAAAAAAGAAAGCCAATATGTTCCCAGAGTGTTTGAACTCTTAGCAAACAGTGGCAACAGAGCTAGATACTCATCGGGAATTTCATCACCTTGTCCCCTTAAGGACGCAAACATGTAGCATTTGAGAGATGCATAGACCGTGAGAAGCCTTACTTTAATCTGTAATTACCAAGACAAAATTAAGCATCTCAGAAAGGCTCCAGCATTCCCCCCCCCCCCCCCCCCCACATTTGCTATCAGTACTGATGAACTATCAATCTAGCACCAAAGAATGAATAACTTGACAAAGCTATATGACATGTTCAAAGGCAATTGAACCTTGCATGAGACCCATTCGGCGTATGATGGATAAAAAAGATCATTGAAGTCATCCAATGGGCGTGAAATCAATGAAAATATTCTCTTGACTGCAACTTGATCCCGGCTAATGATTCCACTTGTTAGCATCTGGAAAACCCATGATATCAGACCATCTGAATTCATAATTGAAAATTTACTTTGATCAAATATCTGCATGCCTTCTATACCTTAGTGGCTAACTGCAGGCCTGCTTCCAGTAAAATTGGGCCTGATAACGAGTCCAAAGCACTTCGGACAGCTGACACCAGTTGGGCCTAGAACCAAGTAAATTCAAGTTACAATTAAGGACTCTGATAAATATGTTGCAATTAGGCATAAATAGCTTCTCAGTAGACACTATAAAACAAGTGTCAAATAGCTAATTATGCAATAAAATTTGCATGACTGATAAGTTCAGCAACTATGGTAGCAAACCTGATACTGTTCCACAAGGAGGTGATCGGGGAGCTCAGGATCCGGAATTGCTGCAAACTAACCACATATAAATATATAAGAATTTACTCGTACAATTATATATCATAAACAACAATGATTCTATTCTATCAAAACCTTCAGTTTTTAGGGCCTCGTCACTTTATTGAATATGGGAGGATTGCAAGACAAGAAATTGTCCAATGTTACTTTTTTTTATATTAAATGGGTGGATAAACCATAGCCCGTGAGTATTTTGGATTTGAGTGACTAAATGATTAATATGTATCTCATCTAATAAAATGGGACATGAATTATCCATCTCTTTCTAGTTAGTACATCAAAGTATGCACGAGATATATTTAGTGGAGTATAATTTATCATATCTAACGTTTAATCCACCAAAAAAAAGAAGAAAAAAATCATTTCTTCAAAGTAAACAAGCCCTAAATATTATATTCAATCACATGTGTCTGATTTTTCTCTTATACTTCATCCAGGCCAAGGTTTAAAATAATTAATTTATCAAATCTATTAGTCATGCAGTGACCTTATTACAGTATTGCAAATAAGCTAGCAATGATGGAATATCATTTCCTTGAATTATGAATAGAAATCTCCACTAAGAAAAGCTTGAATATAATGAATTCAACATGAATTGAAGTTCTTCATGGAATTCACCATCAAGTTTTCTCCGATTATTCACCAGCTTCTTCAGGTAAGGCAAGCGTACATTTGCCATTGATAAATATAGAAACCAAAATTGAGAAAGTAATTGAAGGTTAAATATATAAATTGCATGGTAAACATAATCTAGTTTGTGGTTCTAGTAATAAAAAACAAGTGATGTTTAGGTAAGGTGAAGTACCTTGTCCATAATTGTACACAGAAGTGTAACACCAATTGGCCGCATTTTCTCTAACTGGATGGTGCTTATCTACAACTCAAGATCAGGTATCAACAATCTAAGTCAGTTAATTCAACAAATTGAAGTACAAGTTTAAGATGGCTGTTTAATATGTTCAGCACCTGATAAGCAAGAGAAATGAGCTCTTGCAATTGAAGAACCAGCCAGTCTCCTGAGAGATGCCCCTTAGAAGGTTGTGCCCTTGCCAATGAGAGGTCAAAGTGAGCAGGACTGTCACCAACAGCTTCAGGAAGATGATTCAAGCACCTAATTCCAACCAGATTGACCATTTCAGTCACAATCAGCATGCCATATACAAGGGAATGTCTGCATCTAATAACCTAAGACTAAGTATAACTAAATCGTGTGATTCTCATAGCCACATCAGATCATGGAATTTTAATCAAATACTATATCAAATCAAGCCACACTGCTCAAGCAGACCAGTCCGAACACAGTTATTTCATTTTCGTAGTATGTTTTTATATAGTTAAAATTTGAATCCAACTAGGATACACAAGTAAACAGTCACAAAATAATGACACACTAACAAAATAATTGATCTTATCTTCACAATATCAACAAACTACATGCACGATCAAGAGCAACATACTCAGCAGCAAAAACTCTTGTTCGATATCTGAGGTGCTTATCCCTTGAAAAGTTGGGACTAGAATAGTCAAATGCACGGCGGCGCTTTGGAGATGTTTTGGAGCTAGAGACCATGTTCTCATCGTCATCCCCAACACTCAAGGTTCTTTCACCATCCATACCAGTTGAATCAATCATTGTATTGTTGCTATTGCCTGTATTATGTCTTGATGTAGAAAGAATCTACATAAAATTCATCAGAAACTTTATTTGAGACACAGATCAAATTTCAATAACTTAACATTCTAGATGTAATCAGCATCACAACCAAACAATCACGAAAAGAGCATGTGCATGAAAATATAATAATTCCCATCCCAGTTCATATTTCAGCACTTGATCTCCTCTTGCTCTTAATTATCACTAGAATATCCATTTTCTACAATTAAGGGGTTAATGGACAGTTAATTTGATTTTAAATTAAGCATAGATTATGACATTGATTTCTCCTTAATTTACAAAATTGCAAATGAAATTTAAATCAATTTCAAATTGTTTTTTGGAGATTCTCTTTTTAACATAGTATAAATATGCTGTATATATGTTTTGTGAACACTATTTGTAACTATACTGACAAAAGAAAAATAGACACAATGCCACCAACCATTAACCTAATGTGGAAAATATATATTAGGACTACAATCCAAGTTGAATTTGGAGATATTCTATTATATCTTTTAATTGGGCTGGTCACAAGTGCTGGCTGCCCATAGGCGTTAGTTGCAATTAACATTTTGTGAGTGTGTGTGTGTGGGGGAGGGGGGGATGGGAAGGGATGACATCCCACTTTGAGGAATGACCCTCTTTCACCCTTGGAGGCATGATCAACGGCTGCATCCACAATCATTGATGTCTCACATGCAGGGAGCAAGCTTGAGTTTTAGGTCTTGCAGAGGGTGTAGAGGGAGATTTGGAAGGGGGCAGTGATGACTGATGAGAGAAAAGGGAGCAAGAGAGAAAAGAGTAGGTGAGAGCCTTGATTGAGGTGAGCAGGAGAGTTTCTGAAAAGAGATGAAATGAAAGTGGAGTGACTGGGGCTCAAGGGCAACCCGCCCGGGTTGGCAGTGGACTCGAGGAATCAGTAAAGCTGCTAAAGTTGGGATAAATATTCAATTCAATACATATAATATATTAATGGAAAATCGGTTGGTTTGGTTCAAACAAATTGTTTTTAAGAAAAATCTAGAACGACTGATAAAGATTTGATTTTTGTCCTTTTGCACCAAACTGAACAGATATTATAAAAGCACACTAAAATTGACCAAATTCAGTTTGCTTTCTTTGGTCCAATCGGTTTATGCTCACCACAAACAAGAACAACCGCGGTACATGTTTCTTTTATATAAGTGGATGCAGAAGCTATTAATCATTGCTAAATCATTAAGTCAACCTTGTATTCGTTACCTTTTATTTCATAGGAATATATCTATTTCCATAAAACCAATGCAATCCAATAGTCATATTTAAAATCAAATAGAAAATGCTTGTTGATTTTAAGCCAGTGTAAATTGAGAAGCCACAAGAAATATTTGCATAAATTTTTTAAAACCACACTCCTTATCCATATTTTGGTAAGGAAGAAAGTTACCATCTTGTGGCATATCGACAACCAACGGGATGGACGTGAAGGGCATGATGCATGAAGTAATCTCATAATCGTACTACGAGCTAAATTGCCAATCCTGCAATCACGACACAAGAGTCAAAGTGACGGTGTATGCCAAACACAAATCTTATAATTGAGCATAACATAAAACCTTTAGAAGCAAACTATCCATCTTCAAGTGCATCTATAGTTGGATCAGTTATGAAAATTCAGCTTGGCGCCTAGACAGCCACTGGCTACTGTGATTTGGCATATATGGCCATCTAGGCAGTGCAGTCCTAGATGGACTTTTTTCTATATTTTCTATGAATTTTGTATTCCTTGTTGAATTTGATGGTCTGTTTTAAAACACTGAGTAAGGCACAAAAGAGACGGATACCCTCTAAAAAAGAATATTGGCAGACAGTAACTAAGCCTGATGAAGTTTATGAACCACGTCGTGACAATGGAAATTTCTGCATCCTAAGCACCACTATGAAGTACATTAATACACCCAGCTTTTTTCTTTACCCTTAAGAACAAAGAAAACAGAGCAAATATTCACTCTAAAGAAGCCTCTCCATCTGAACGCCATCATATTGCTTGGGTTCAGTCGGCAGTTGAAGATACTTCCAAGTCATCCTCTACATATCATGAGTACTAATGATTTTAAAGTTATAAAATATTTGTTGAAACTGAATGAACAATTGACATAGCTATGTCATAATGATGAAGAGCAGAGCATATTATTACACCATAGAATCCTAAGGTCTACAAGCCCTAAATCTTGTTGATGAACTCATGAAGAGCAGATACAAGATATGTTCGAATTTTCCAACTAAATGGACCAACTGACATCAGATGAAGCAGCACATCCTTAAGACAGTAAAATCCTAAAGCATAAAAATACCTTAGGACCAGGACAGAGAAAAATATTTGCTAACAAGAGGAAAAGGTAAAGAAAAACAAAGAAAGCAATTCCTCAATATATAAATGATTTGATGCAGAGAAACAATATAGCTTTCAGGCCATAACAATACCCACTTAGTACAGTATATGCAGGGAAACAACTCACTCTGGATCAGTTTCCTCATCCAACATGTGGAACAAAGTTTCTTCAATTTCTTCATCAATTATGGAAACCTGTAAGTTTCTAAACATCAGATTCCAACATAGCATGTTTATATGAATAATGAATCCTATTATGACCAAAAGAAAATGTTGTAGAATATTTTGTATATATGTTTCCTAATTTATCTTGTAACCCTACTTCTGCCTATATATATGTGGGAATCTCTTGTATTCTAAACAACAACATAATATACTATTCTTCATCTCTCCTAAGCTCTATTGCCTCAAAAAGGCAATTTATGGTCTAAAGAAAGCTTGGTTTAATATATTCAGCAGTGCGCTTGGAAATATTGGATTTAAGCAATGCAAGTCGGATCACTCTGTCTTTGTGCGCAATCAAAAATCTGGAATAGTCATTCTCATTATATATGTTGATGACATTCTTATATTTTGTGATGATGTACAGGGGATTGATAAGACTAAGAAGTACTTGTAACAACAGTTTGTTATTAAGGATATGGGGCGTCTTAAGTACTTAGGGATTGAAATTGCTCATAGCAAGTCTGCAGTTTCTTTGTCTCATCAAAAGTATGCTATAGATTTGCTCAGAGAAACTAGATTGCTTTGAACGAAGCCCCTTGATACTCCTATGGATGTTGATCCACGTGTTTGGGATGATAGTGGAGACTCCTTGGAGGACAAAGCTAAGTATAGACAACTTGTTGGGAAACTTATTTACTTGACAGTAACACGGCCCGACATTTCTTTTGCTGTTGGTTTGGTCAATCGTTTATTGGATAAGCCTAAGCAAGTTCATTTGGATGTTGCTATTCGATTTCTTCGATATATCAAGAAATCTCTGGGGAAAGGATTGTTATTCAAGAAGAATGGTCATCTAAAGATTGAAGGATGTTCTGATGTTGATTATGATTGCTCTAAAACTGACGGGAAGTATACTTCTAGATACTGCATCTACATGGGAGGAAATTTGATAACTTAGCGAAGTACGAAACAACACATTGTTGCTAGATCTTCTGCCAAGGCTGAGTATAGAGTTATGGCCACACTACTACTGAGATGACTAGGGTGAAGAATTTACTTGAGGAATTGAGGTTCACTTTCAATGAACCTATGCATTGTGATAACCAAGCAGCTATAAACATTGCCAACAACCCAATGTTTCACAAGAGGACTAAACATATTGAGGTTGACTGCCATTTCATTCGCGAGTGTGTCTGGAGTCAGACTATTGGTACTCTTTTCACTTCTTTGTCCAACCATATTGTTGATATTTTCACTAAGGGTGCGTTTACTTTGATGGAAAATTTATCATGGGAAAAAGAGGGATAACAAAAATTTATGGAGGGATAATATTACCCCTCCTTGAAGTGAAAATAAGGAAGGAAAAATGTTGAACTTCTCTTTTGTATAAAATGTGGGAAAAGAAAGGAGGCATTTAAAGGGAATTTTTTTTGTTATTCCTCATTTCCCCATGATAAATTTATCCATCAAAGTAAACGCACCCTAAACCGTTGGGCAGAAAACGTTCTCAGAACTTTGCACCAAGCTGGACATGATATGATCGATATATATGCTCCAGCTTGAGGGGGAGTCTCTTGTATACTATACAACAACATAGTATACTATTCTTCTTCCCTCCTACATGTCTCAGTATTTTACCATTCTTTAGAGAAATCGGGAAGAGAAGACAAGTCCTCAAAATACCTATTTTGGAATAACATCTTAAAACTTTTCAGGCGGTCTTATAGTTAATTCTTTAAGTGTAACCACAGGGCTGTTGGAATGCTTAAGACAGTTTCTGACGAGTTATACGAAGATATGCTTCTGGGAGATGAACTCAATCTCTCAATATGACCTATCAGCTTTCTTCTTCTTGTATTTATTTATTCTTTTATCTTTATTGTTATGATTCTTTTACTTTAATTTTTTGTGATAAGAAACAGAAAGATCTTATAAGTGCCACATAGTTACTAACCGGATCCTTTTCTATGAGGTGTCGCAGTGTGGACAAAGCTAGATGTCTCAGAGTCGGCTGACATACAAAAAATAGAATTTAGTTAGAGAAATAGATAATCTATCTAAACCCTTTGTATTGGGATTTTAAAGATACCTGTCTTGATGATAAAGTTGGAAGGAGGGTCAGCACATGAGAATGTACAGGAACTGCCTGAGGTGCAAAAAGAACGAGTTGTTGTGTGAAGCGGACACTCCTGCCAAAGTGCCAATATGTAAGCAAAAAGTGAAATTGCAATACTTGCTTCTGTATTCATACAGAAGCTACAATATAAAACTCAGTCAGCTATAAAAATTAACCAACTAAAAGAGTACACATATAAATTCCTATCACTACAAAGGAAAAGCAAAGTCTCAAACTTTAGAGCTGACATACTCGAGAAGTGTTGCGGTCTCTTGGGAGGAGCTGATCTCTGCAACAGCTGACTATGTATAAAAGCATCAATTAGGTGAAATTCAACAATTAAGGCAAAACACCAGCAATGAGTTTTGACACTTAAAAAAGGACTAAATGCCGAAATAACACAATGTTTACCCAAATTTACAAAATTGCAATTGTCACATGACTTTTGAAATGTTGCAATTGATAAAGCTAACCTTGTTTTGAAAAATCTCAAAATTCAATTTCAAGCTCCTCAAGATCATAAATTCTTTTGTGCATTCCTCATTTCCTTTACTTTAAAATATTTATATGCAGCAATGGTACCTACTTGGTTGAGTTTTGGGTAAGTTCACTATTTGAACGATGTGTATTATTTGGGATTCTAGTACTCGATATTTCCAAACACCTAAATAAGTTTCTATTTTCAAATAAGAACATAAACTTATTCAACATGCAAGGAGTAAGGATATTGGAAATAGAAACTAAACTAAAACACAGAATACAAAGGGCAGAACTTTCACCTTGCAGCGGGAGAAAAAAATACTCCCAGGGGCAAGCTCGGGACCTGTGACTGCAACTATAGCATTAATTAGGCGGCCGACTGCCTGCTGCAGGTCAACCCAACCACTCTCCTCTGATAAAATAATTTCCATTGCCAGGCCAAGTGTTGCCTGTTAATAAAAGAAAGCATTTCAAACTTTATAGACATAAGATATTTTAGATAGCCTAGTTTTAGCTGAATAAACTAAAATGGAAATGTAGCAACCCAGCATGCCACAAACTGAAGTGGATGTTCCATAAACAAGACGAAACAAACTTAGTCGTATGTTACTGGTTTTGCATTTATATAAAATTCTTAAGACTTATCAATTACCATATAAAAGACAGTTATAGATACTGAAGATTGAACACATAGGCTTTTTGTTTTCTCTGTTCATTTGTTTGTTGTTTCAAAAAAGTTTATAGAACCTTCAAAATAAAACTTATAAACCACCTGAAATATTCAGGATCTATCTATTTTTCACAAGGTTCAAAAGGAAAAGTAACTTCTCAACAATCAATTTGTGATTAACTCTCATGGACTCATATATTCTAGTCAAAACTGGTGTTTTCTAAATATTTAAAGCTGCGTCTAATAGAGAAACCAAAACCATCAGCGTCAACACTAAAAGCATTTCAATAACTCCAGTATTCGATTCTGATAGTTGATGGATTTATAAGAGGCTTATCTATCTTAAGAGAACAAATTTGAAATTCTAGATCTGTCTTGGCTATTTTTGGAGTTTACAAACAGATCTAAACTTCATGTAATATGAATCCATTATTCCCAAAATCCTCTCAGACCCAAAGCCTTCCATTAAATTCATCCTTAAGATTTTTAAACTCTCATTAGTTATATCCTTCCTGTTGAATTGAGTATATATACTCAAAACATACACAAAAATAATATATATATATATATATATATATATATATATTGATAAGATTAAATTTATAAAAGTCCATTAAAAAGGTTTGCAAGCCCATCTATACCTGAACCTGAGACACATAAGACAAGCCGGCTGCTTCAATGGTCAAAAGAAGTCCATGCAAGGACCAGATTTGTAAACTTGATATTGAACTTTTAGCAAGCGATGAGACAACATTGACCGTGTTAGGAACTAAACTTGACAAGGCCATTCCTCCTGCACTGTAGCAAATTAATGAAAGGAAATTTGTAAGTCCTTCTTAGGATAGTACTCCCGTTGCCATTAGAAACGAGCTTTGCTATATAGTAATTATTTATCAACTATCATTATAATTTAACCCTGATGAATAATTACTCATGTATAAGAATGACAGTAATTAGAGCTTAAGCAGTTGGACATTTTCCCCATGCGTGTGTATAATAACTGAAACACTAATATCAAAAAGATAATAAGTTTTCAAGTAGAGTAGATATATAAACAATTGAAAAGGCTGCACAAGTTACATATGGCACAATGAGAAAGGCCAATTACAACTCCATACTCTCACTTAGTGTAGGTTTAAAATAGAAAAGTAGATTGCTTCATAAGAAGCATTCATTTTGCTTGTCCTGTAATCATTAAAGTAACTATACATCCAATCACAACAAGTTAAGCCATGGTGTAATACTAAATCATGGTTAAAAATGGTGCTGTGGAATAGGCATTCCCTCCACTCCTGCAAGCAAGAAAACATTGAGGACAACTGGGGTAAGACAAGCAGCTGCCAGTCTACCATGACAATATTACTCGCATAAAATTCAACTCTTTTGCATAAGTTGGAAAATCTGAACAAGCTAGTGCATGACATTGGTAGTTGAGGCATAAAATATTATTCTCTTAATGGGTATACAGATCTGTCTGTGTGCATCAGTGATGTGTATATGTGCTTGTTACATTACATGTTTATTGTAAGTCACGATTACCTGCAATGAATGCAACCAAGGGCAAGAGCAATTGATCCAGAATAGTTGAAATCAACATTGCCAGTTACATCACCAAGAAGTTGTTTTGTCTGGTCACAATAAGAACCGTTAAAATGATAACAGAGTTATCAATGACTAATAAGGAAAGGAAAAGGCATAAGTGTTTGTCAATTTGAAGTAAAATTAACTGAACTATTTCTACCTTAAACATCATTGCAGTAAAGTTTTACATAATATTACAAATATAAGTCACAAGTAAGATCTTTGCAATAATCTCAGAGTTTAACACTACCTGCAGTTGACAAACTAAACAAGAATGTGATTTTGTGATGTGGTGATGATAAAATACAGTAAAAGCCTTAGGTCCTTCATAGACATCAGGGTGTACGAAAAGAGGGTTCAGGGAGCTGAACTTTTTAACTTTAGAATCAAGGTTTTAAAATGCGTTTTAAGCCTCGAGGCATTTTCCTATGGCCCGCAAGGAAGCCTCGAGGCGGTCCAAGGCCATAACCGAGGCGTATTCATAAAAACACACGAAAATTATAACATTATAATTAAACACATAGAAACATAGCAAATATATGAAATCACATAAGTTCTAAACTGCTTATTATAAGTCTTTAAAATATTAAACTCGTTTCACATCATTATTAGCCATAATCAAATGTACAAGAGGCTCAAATCATCCCCATCCCCATCTCCATCTTCAACTTCAAGAGACAGAGCGGGAGACTTCTGCAAAATTTTCTTTAGGTTTTAACATTTAGGAGTTTTTTCTTCTTCTTTTTATTTGTTTATTAGGGATGTTTTTTCTTCTAATCGTAAGCAAATAAAATCACTAGAAAGAGCTCAAACAACTAACCAATCTGGCAGTAAATGTATCATTTCCTAGCCGCGCTAATAAACCAAGCCCTTCTGATGATGCTCTACGTTGTGATGCACAAATGTCACCTTCAGCTAAAATACTCTGCCATGATCACAAGATTAACATCTAAGAAAAAAGAAGGATATCATATTTCTGAAGAAAAGAAAATAAAAGAATTGTCAGAACCTGAAAAATAGACTGAGCAGCAGTCAGTATCTCCATTCCCAGGGGTTCAGAGCGTTGAGCAAGCAAGGTCTGGAAGAATAGCTTCATGATGTACAGCGTGCTGGAATAAAACTATGATAGCAAACCTGCTCATGAGATTAGAATGTAACCTTGAGTCCAGCCAGTAACCCCACACAAATATTGGTAACACTGGCTGCATGCCAAGCCTGTCTTTTTCCAGCTTTCAGACATTGATCAACCATGCCAAGAAACGAGAGCATCCCTCTACTATCCTGGGAGAATAGGGAAACAAGATGACAGCATTCAGTTCTTTTCACATAATCACCCACAATGATTCAGACACTAAACCAACAATAGCATCACCTACCTGAGAAGCAAACATGGTTCCAAAGGACAGAAGCATCTGATTGACCAGCATCTTGCTTATGGTCTCAGGCTTCATGGTTTATTACATGTATTGACGTCAGATACCAAGAAACAATAAGTTGTAAAAACTCATTCAACTGCTTAGCTTAAAGTCAATAAAGATAAGGAGACAAAATTTACCTGGGGAAAACTAGGAGGCTCATTTTCCCAAACACATGTCAGTACACCATCTTTGCCCCCTTGAAATGAACGAAGTTCATCTTCAAACCAGTCTCTGAATAATCATATTCAATTAACATAAAAAACTTTAAAGAAAAAGAAACAACCAATAACTGTCTGAGAAAAAGAAACATCAATTAAAACCAATGATGAGGCTAATGACCATAGGAATGGAAAAAAGTTCATAGACAGTACAAGACACAAGTTCACGAAAAATAGGATGAGTACAGAGATTGCACCTTCCAGGAGTCCATGGACCTAACCAGGCATCTCTCTTGTCTAACAACATCCTCAGACAAGAGCTTTCATCACATCTGGAAGCTTCCCTGTTATAAATTTCACATGAAACAACTGCAGATGAACTATGTTCCTTCAAGAAGAAAAAAAATAATCTGAACATATCCCACTTTAATTTACAGTAGAAGTTTCTAGTTTCTTCACAAGTAAACATCTTAACATGCGGATGTAATCTCAGGCAAAGCATTTTACTAATGATTACCTAAAAGGAGTGGTGCATATCTGAATAATTGATGCATGGTCACTTTTGTATAAAGATGGATCTGAGAGTGCTTGATAGGCTGATAACACCCTAACAATAAATACATCCATTGAAGAGCTTATTCCACCTTGTTCTTTGCCTGTTAATTGGGATACAAAGGACAATGCTCTGTTCATAGGAAAAGAAACATAACGTTAGAGATACATACAACCTAGAGGAAACAAGCAAAACAGAGCCAACAGAAGTCCCACTGGAAAATTGGAGCCCGAAAAGAAAACAGTAAAAAAAAATTGTACCCGTTTAGGTATAGCAGAACAGGCTGCAGCAATATTGTATCCACAGGATCAGAAGAAAGAAAACATTTTATACATGATGTAAGAGCATCAATGGCAGCAGACCACACTCTACATAGGAAAAAAATAATATCATAAGTTTAAGAGAAGAAGAAGAAATAAACAAGAAAAGTGCTTCAGAAATTCAAAAATAATGAGTTAAGTATTGAGATCGCATTTTCATTTAAGTATCGAATATATGGGGCAAGACACAAGAAAATTGAAATGTATCTCTCTCTCTCTCTCTGACCTGAACTCTGGATTCCAAACACAAATTCAAGCTGGACACAGATGGTGAGTAAAGAGATGTGGTTCTCGAGGTAGTAACTGCACGGAGAAACTATGCACCACAAACACTTCTCTCTATGAGATAATTTTTCCTTTATCTATTTTCAATCATAAGGTTCTTACAGACATAAATGAACAGTAATCCCCATCCTATTCCAGAATGTAGACTGTTTAAGGTGCTAATACAAACCCATCATTCGCTCCCAAAAATCTTAATATGTAACTAATTACCATGTTCCACAAATTGACTAGCAAAATTTTACACCTTTTTACTGCCTCACAGTTTCTCCATGAGAAGATAGTAAGGCCCAATACCAAAACTTGTTCAGCAATAATTGGAGAGAGATGCAGAAGATGGCACTAAACATGAATATCATACAACTAACCCTATTTCTGATGTGCGGTCTTGAACTTGGTTCATCCGATGTTTAGTATTTCCACTAAATGTGGAAGCCCATAAGGCAAGAATGTCGAAAACTTGGTCGTGAAGCTCCTGAACCATCAAACAGCTACCTTGAGAAACTGAAAAGAAGTTAGGACCTACAAAATAGAACAGTAAAACTTACTTCTTTTGACACAGAAGTTAATAGTGAAGATAGAAGGTTCCACCCAGCTTCTTTTTCTACAGAAGCTGCTATAGGGTTCCTGCTGGATTGCATCAACATCTTCTTGCAAACATCAAGGATGGATTTGGGCAACCTGCACGTAACATACCAAAATAAGTGAAAGATTTCATTAGGGATTGGAAAACCTTGGGTGCTAAAAAAAAATTGTATTTCCACATTTGACAAAAATATGCACGTATGAAACATTACAAGCAATCAGAGAGCATATAGCTCTGCTTTAATGCACTTTGGGCACTTGATAACAATGCAATGCACAATGTAAAGAGAAAAAGAAACCAAAAACTATACCTGGTTGGATATCCAAGAGGTAACTTTGGTGAAGTGGACACTAGTGAAGCCAAAACTGCTGCTAGCCCATGCAGAGAGTCAAGCTCCCTTTTAAAGTTGGATCCCTGGATATCTAAGACAGTAAAACAACTTGTACAAAGAAGAACAGCAAGAGGGAAAACTGAGTATAGATTTATCATCATAATAAGAGAATATGAGCCCAGAATGAAAGGAGAATAATCATAGCATATTAAGCCAAACAGTATCTATCTCCAATGTAATTCTACATGTGACTAGACTTTATTAATACATGCAGAAATCAAAAGGTCTTATCAAAAGATTAGAAATCAAACAGAAGCACATTCCATGAAAGAAATATGTTACACACACACATATATTTATATGTATATACATGAGGTGAAACAATGAAGCATTCACATCCAATTTATGTTTTAACAAATTGATCCCTTTGATTCCAAAGCCTTACTTAAAATGCTGTTATAGATATCCTTTGATGTTCACATCAGAATAACCATTGCCATATTACATAGCTAAAATATATTATATACTTATTTGTGATATTGTTACTGCTACATATTGATATAACCATTGACAAAATCTAATACATATAAGAAAACAAAATATGGGGTCTATATAAGCAAAGATGGTCATCTGAATGCAAATGGGGGTGTACATAAGACCAGAAACTTGAGGTAAAGTTGATGGAGTCAAACATACACATGCACAAACACTTACACATACACATCCAAAGTGAATTTATGATACCACTGAGAAACCCTAGATCATTTTTTGCACATGACAAATTCATTAGTTGTATCTGAATCTGATCAAAGAAAAGTTATGTTACTTCTTCTAAACCTACAGATAGTTATGTGAAAATCTTGCCAAGTCGAGCATATAAGCAGAGAATTACATCAAGTCCAGATATGCCATCTTGGACAACCACCCTACAAACATTTAACCTCTACAAATAATTGAGAGATTCCTCCCAATCTCTCCTATAGCCTATCTACTCATCCGTAGTAGCACTTGCATGTTTCTCCCTGTATTGTTAAGTTCGCTTGCACAGGCAATAAATGAACATACAGAAGTTCCAGGCTCTCTAGGAAGCAGCATAAGTGCATAACACAAAGTGAGCCACACTAAAAAAGTTTTACCTTCTGAAATGAAACATTTTCTCTTGCTGCACTAAGCATTGTCATTGCATATGATATCAAACCACCAACACAAGAAGGATCAACTTCAGCCAGCATACGAACGGTCAAGGCAGCTTCAACTCTTACCTAGCCAAAAATATTACACAGTGCTTAGGAAGAAAAGCACACCAACTATGAAATCTAGAGGAGTAGATGCATCAGGTAGTGCGTACATAACTTTTGACTAAATCAATAGAAGTAAGCCACGTTGTACTACAAAAAGATTGGTTACCATATCCTGCTTGATAACCATACAAGGCATATAACGAGAAAATGTGGCACAATAAGCAAATCAAAAATAAAAGCAGAATGGAAGTAAATGACATACATAATAGATAGTTCCCATAAAGTAAACTAGGTGAACATAAAGAATAGTAATGTAGACAGACAGAACTGCTCTGAAGGTAAACATACATATAGCAATTGTTGCACAGATAATGTGGCACAATAAGCATATATCAATACAAAAGCAGAATCAAAGCAAATGACATACATAGCAGGTGGCTCCCATAGAGTAAATTAGATGATTGTAAGAATTAGCAATATCTTCGCAGACAGCACTGCTCTCTGAAGGTGAACACACAAAATGCAAAACATATCCAGCATTTCAAACCATCCTATTTATGGATATTGCAGAAATTTCAACTGTACAAAACACAAAGTAGGCAGTAGCAAATTAGCCTTATCAAACCAGCCTCTTTCTCACTTGGCCAAAGTAAACACAAACACCATTAAAGACTTATTGTTCCTTAGAATCAAAGATTTTCTTAGTTTTTCTTTCTTTGGTCAGGGAGTTTGGGGGGAGCAAATTAACTATCACCAAAAAGGGCAGCTCCAAGTCTTCTCATATACTCCCTAGCTACCAGAGCTGGGAGAGGAAAACCGCTTGGGCCAACGATGGTGAGATATAATATCCAGGAAGCTAAACACTATGCCACTTACATCCTAATTAGAATACTGAAGCCATAACTTTTATCAGATTTGAATATTCAAACACATTCACAACCAAAAAGAGAAGAATTTCACTAAGTTACCAAAACAATGAACCATAGGTCCATAGCATGTGTAAATAAGTTCATATATGTAACATAGATGACTGGGCACATTTATCTAACTTTACCAGAGCATTATAATATGTGCCAACTGCCAACGTAACAAAGGTTATCCGTTAGAAATCTTCTCTAATATAAACATGGCTGTATACATGATTAAAATTGAAGTAAAATAATACTATCAGAAGCTTACCAATGCTGAATTATGGGAAAGCGCTGCAACAACTGTGTCATCAAGGACTTCCTTGAATTCATGTGGAACCTATGGTTAAACATGTGAAGCATATTATCGTAAAGTGTATTTGCAATGAACCCCACTAAATCATATGTACAAGCAGTTCCCACAGGCAACAGTTAACAAATAATGCACAAACCAGGGCAGTAAGCAGAATGTATAAGTAGTAGCCCTGAGGCTTTGCAAGTGGTGTTCCGCTCAGGACACCACTAGTTATAGAAAATGGCAGATTGTATGCAATTAAACCAACTTCGTGTAGAAGCATATACTGCCTGGACTTCGGCTTCTGTATCAGTATGAGAGGGCAGACTACAATGATTCATGACCAATGTCAACTGGTCATTGGAACCAAAAAGCAAATTAAGAAGAAAGGAAAAGAAAAATTCATAGTTTGGCTCCAACCAGTAGTAACCAAAGTTGGTCTGCCAATTCAAGCCAACCATTCCATTCTTCATGGGCTCTTGACACTTGGCAATATCTTATTGGACATATGATTTTTTAGATATGATTTTTATATATAATATTTTAAATAATTATATCAAATTTTGCATTTTTATAATTTCTTAAAATACAGCCCAATTTAAATAACTAATTTGTATCTGTAATTTAATATTTCATGCATCTATTTACAGCTTTTTTTTTTCAATTTCATAATCCAATTTTGTAATTTTTAATTTGTTATTGAGTTTGTAGCTTAAGTTAAGTGTGTGGTAATTTTCATTATTATCAATTATAAATTTAAAATATAATACAAATGGACCATAAATAACAAATAACAATAAATAATGGAAAAGGAAAATATATTTTAGGTCGGGTTGAGTCATTGCTAAAACATAAAGGTTGTTGAATTGAGGTAAATTGTAGATTGTATATGTGGAAGAGAGAGAAATGATTTTTTTATTAAAAGGCTGGGTTGGATTGAGTTATTGATAAATATAGTCTTATACAGTACACACGCTATGTTAGTCTATCTGGCAGGAACAATTAAAAAAAAAATTGTCAAATACATTGAGTAATGTTGGATGGCGTGTGGGAAGGATTGAAGGTCAACGTACTATTGTGGATATCCAAAAACAGAAAAGTCACGATACGGTTTTTGGTGAACAAAGGACCTTTTGTAGTACATGAACATCTTGTCCCCATACAAAAAGAAGATTCTAAGCATAAACATCATCCCCTAAATCCTAATTCAAATAATTTCCTAAGTCTTGTTTTGTATATGCTTTCGTGTGTATGTGTATCAGACTATCAGTTTGGAGGTATTCCCAGCATGTAGCTTTTTGCTAATTAGAAGATATTTACCCCTTAAGTTTTCCAAGACAAGCCATTTATCGATCTTCAAACTCAAATAAATGGTTCCTTCTGCTTTTGAAACCATATTAAATGGTGATACTTAATATGAGGACAGAGATTGGAAAACAGAAATCAGTTGTGAATATATGTTAAAGCAATGAATGTACCTCTCCAAGTGTTTTCAGCACATATGACAGAGTTCGTAAAGCAGCAACTCTCATGGATGGGGTGGAATCTGAAGATAAAAGCTGCAGAATATGTTTATTAACAAGTCAGCAATAATGAAACAGCCAGCAGAAGTATTACAATTCCAGTTGGACCATGTAGAAAAACCTGCTTGGCAAGAAAAACTGAAAAGCTTCTCTGAATTGGTTCGCTCATTTGATCTATCATACCAACTCGCACGATATACAGCACACAAGCCTTGAAACAAGGAAGAGGAATATGAGAATTTGAGTTTACCAAAGCCGATGTGTATACAAGAAATTACTAAATTCATTAGGTGATCAAAAGTAAGAAGTGGTCAAATGATAGAGAAACTGTAGATGGGTGACGAAGCTCTTCTGGGAGCAAACTGAAAACCCTGACAGATTAATCTTATATAATGTGTGTTTGAAATATGTACTGGGCAAGCAAATATTTTTAATGTGAGCAAGAGAAGTTCTCCTCTATCTGAACGGAAATGTAATGCCATAGGGACAATCACTCAATAACTTGCCTACTATAAATATCCAAGCAACAGAGAGAAACAAGTTAATGAAAATTTTACGATGAACAAATACAGATGAAAATGTCAACAAATAATTACTACAAAGTATGCTTGCTTATTCAACCCTCAAATGAGGTATTCTCACTTTCTCAGCCATTCAACTAGGTTTTTTTATTGCAGATACTTTTTCTACGAGATTTCTATTTTGCTCATACAAAAGAGTCCAGAGATATCTCTCTATACCTGATAATAGACCAGCTGCATATAAACTATAAGAAATATAGCCAAAAGCTATGTTCACCAATATATATGCAAAATAGCTTCTATCGCAACTACATTATTTAACATCAGATACCAGTGCTTGAGCATCAACAGATGTATCCGAGCGGAGCATATCCATGACCAGCAGAGCATAGTTTTGTAGCTCGCTATCTGGGTGTAGATACTTTAAACACATAGCCTGCAGATGCACGCTAATACAATATTAATCCAAAAAGAAAACAGAAAACATAAGAATTTAGAAAGAAAACGAAAAAAATATAGTTAAGACCTCCAAATTTTTAATAAAAAATGATAGTTTACTGACAAAAATATAATATCTACTAACCTTACACCAGGCTCAACATTATAGTATTAACCGTTTTTACTTTCTCAGTCTTACCTATCTTTATTCTTTACATCTATTTTTCTTTAGATCTTAAACCCATGCAGAACCAGTGTTCACACTCTCTAGTGTCGGCAAAATTGCAATATGATGGCATTGGGATATAAAATGGGCGCTAAGAGTCCAGTAACCATTTATTTTCTCATCCAGAAGAATATCGACAAATTCCCAAGTATAACTTCAAAGGTTTGTATGTGGAAAATGGTCTAATTACACAGCATTAACCTTTCAGAGATTGAGAACCTTCAAAATTCCCAGTGGATAATTTTTCAGTTGCACACTTGCACAGGCACTAAGCTAAGCTTGTTATGATAATAACTGAATAAGAAAGTTTTGAGGAAACTAATTTAACTTCTTCTTGCTTCACATGGTTTTTCTTCCCCCTCAGCTATCCAAAGAAGAATAAGAGTGGGAAATCTCTGAGATCCAGCAGATACGAATTTGAGACAAATATCTTCCCATTTTCCACTATACCTAACAATATCAAGAATTTTCCAAACATGAAAAGGCAAGACTCAAGAGCATAAATTTGTCAAAAAGTATCTCACCGTGACAAGGCATGTTTCTTTTTCTAATTCTGGAAAGAAAGTATTAATAATTAGGACTCACCCATTACCTGTAAAAAGCATACCCATGACAAGGTAATGCCAATACGTACATCCTTCAGACGAGGTCCACTGACTGCAAGTTTACATTCACAGATGAAGATGAAGATGAAGAATGAAAGCCAAAAATATGGAGAAGTAACTATATATACAGAAATTATAATGAAAATATTGCCAAGCTGAAAAGGCAAAAGCAAATACATTCTTGGGTAAATCAAGTTTTCGAACACATTTCTGAATTAGTTATAATCTGCATAATAAAAATTGGACTTTCCTGTAATGGGTGAATCTGATAGCTTAGTAACTATCCATAGTAGATAATCATCTCAAAAAATTTATCTGCCAACAACATATACTAATGATTTAAGAGAAGCACAAGAGCCAATCATGCACTAAAGCATACCTTTGGTAAATGGGAGCGCTAAGTGCTTCTGTAAGCCCCCTTCTAGCTTCTTAGGAGTAGCACCCTTTCCCCTTGGTTGTACCTAACACGAGATGATAAATCACTAGATCCAAAAAACAAAAAAAAGCAGGTAGATGCTGATGACAGAAAGTGATACCTGTGCATCAGGATTCATTCCGAGAGCCAGTAATGCTCCTAAAGCGTCAGCAAAGGCATCTCTTACAGGTTTAACAGGATCCTCAAGAGCCTATAGTAGACAAAACAAAACTACAATTATATGTAAAAGGAAGGTTTTACAAAAATGGTAAGAAGAAGAATAGATGGAACATGAAGATTTAAGAACCTTGACACAATAAGACAAGCAATTTTCAAGTTCTCCAATCCCCAATCCTGGTCCTCCAATATTTGCAAAAGCCTTCAGACATCTTGCAGCAGCTATTTTGACACGTGGAGACTTATCCCCAACTCCGGCCCGCATAATTACACGAAAAGCCTCAGTATACGCTGCAGAAGCAGCACTACCATCAGAACCCTCCAAAGCATTGTGAAGCATGCGCAGAGCCTCTTGTCTCACAAAATCCTAAATCAGCATGCCGTTAGGCAAGGTACATAAAAACGAATAAAATTTACATCCTGAACAATTAAAAAATGATAATTATATCAATCCAGAGATGTCATTTCAGTCAGAATTCAGAAATATCTCAAAAGCATAGTCTTATTGGCTGATGGATCAGCTTACGCATAACACAGTTCAAATGAATAATCTGACACGTGTAGGAAAAAAACTAAAGGGTTAATAGCCGAAAAATACACGAACTATCACGGGATTTGCATGTTGCACAAGGCGAAAATTCCGGCAGCTCTTAAGTTTGACCGGCGATGACGTGGACAATATTTAACATTACATGGCATTACTCGTGGCTTTTTTTACACGCTGGCAAGCCACATGGGCAAAACGACGTCGTTTTGCCCAGAAATTAAATTAAAAGGTGATTTTAATTAAACAAAGTCTGAAATTAAATTAAAAGGTGATTTAAGCAGAGGCGGCGGCGCTCTAAGGGAATGAAACCCTAGGCGGCGCGATTTTTTTCCAGCAAATCCTAGAAGGGTCAGGGGCGTGAGCGGAGCGGTGTTCGTCAGAGAAGGAGCCACAACAGAGGAAGTAAGAGTCAGGGGCGTGAGCTGCTGTTGTCTCCGAAGCAAGAGAGGAAGAGGAAGGCTTAGGACCGGAATCAGCGGCGGTGGTTTCTTGTTGTTCTTCGCCGGAAATCGAAGAAGAAGGTGGAGGCTGGAAATTGGGGATCTAGGTTTGAGAGAGGTGAGCTAAAGAAAAGGGTGAGAGAAGGCGTCGCCATCGCCTCCCTCAAACCCCTCCTCTCCAACAACGCCGCAGCCTTCATCCTCTCCCTGCCCTTCCTCCTCATCCCCGTCCTCTACTTCTCTCTCCTCACTGTAGGCGTTGCTGCTGCCTCTGGAGCCGATGAGGCGAACGACGCCTCCCTCTCTCTCAACCCTTCAATTTTGATGATTGAGTCCTGGGTCCTTACCAACAACAGCCGTCTTTCTCCTCTGTTTCAAGTTTCTTTTCCGTTTCATAAAGAATTTTGTGGCGAAGAATTAATGGTCTTTGCCATGTGCAAGAATGTGCGAATTTGGAGTGCTGGTGTTTGAGACAGTGACAAATAGGTGGGATTTTGGGAAGAGAGAAAGTGGGGTGGTTGAGTGGGTGAAGCTGCATTACCCGGGAAATGTGGAGGATTTAATCGACGGGAGGATGGAGAAGACGACGGAGATGGTTTCCGCGGCGGCGTTTTTTTTGGAAGCAGCATTTTTTTTCTTTTTTTTTCTTTTTTTTAAAAAAAATTATTTAAGAAAAGCTTGATAAAACGACGTCGTTTTACATGCCCGGCGGTTAGTCCACGTCTGCAATTTTCGGCTGCCACGTCAACTACGCTTAAGGTGATGGTCAACGCGTGTGCAAATTACAATTAAATCAAAAGGTGATGTATTCTAAGGCTAATTTTGAAAGTCATGTGCAATTTGCAAATTTGGTGATAGTTCGTGTATTTTTTGGTTATTAACCCAAAACTAAAACAGTTAAGATCTTTGTGGGTGTGGAAACTATATTCACAGAAAAACCAAAACTATAGGAGGTCTACTATAGTAGCATAGGTCCATTAATATGTGACTCATTTAAAAATGATCAACAAGAACTACTGATACTCGTATTATTTTTTGGAGTCTAAACAACATACAAACTTGTAGTGAAAGGACAGATTACTTGACTGATACTACCACTCATTGTTTTTAGATTTCACACAAATTATTGCCCCCTAACAACAATAATTTTGAGATACAACATATCAACTACTGCCTCTCAGTTCTTTTAGGGAAATCAGATTATGTGAAAACAGCTACATCTAAGGCCTTGCAATTCATTCTCTTTTATTTGGGAAAATGAGCAGTGTTAAAATTGGCTAGGGAAAATCCTCTACTATACTGACAAACCTATAGAGGTACAAGGAGAAGAAACCAAGACTTTTGCATCTCCAGTAGGAAACTGGGCTTATTCACCACGAAAATAAATGACATTAAATACGTCAAAGTCACCACTATAGACACTACCAGAACTCTAAGAGAACAAAAGGTGTAACTCCCCCATGAATTTGAACATAAAGCGCATCGAAATAAAATAGCATCTACTTGAATTTGAGAATAAACGAATCCTCAATAAGTCTCTTAAGATTTTTTATATGAAATCTTATACACATACATCACAAGATTTCCAAGCTTCAACAACTATCCCTGTCACACCTACCTAACGCACAGGAACCACTTTGCAATAGTTAAGTAAAGAAAATTCCTAACATATCTCTAATGTAAAGGAAATTAGAACAATACTAGTTATTAACAAGTATAGACCCCTCCATGTCAAAGAAAAACTTATGCAAGTTTGCCAGGGCCAGGGCTTTCTGACTTTTTATAGTCCTTGTCTAGTTTAAGCACCAATAATATTCTTGCATGGCGTTATAGGAGTTAAAATTGGGTAACTAGTGATGGACTGGGAATTTATATACCTCATTAAACTTTAGTAACTTTGAAACAATATTAGTTGTTTCCAGTAGCCCAGAAACAATTCGTCTCCCAAAGTACCGGTACAATATTCCCAAGCATTGAGAAGCACCTGTGGCAGCAATGAAAAAAGTAATAAAGTTAGAAATTAATTTTTCTGAATTAATTAAAACCCTCAACAGATCTTGTGCAGCAGAGAAGAAAGAAGATTTAATGTCATTCTTTAGTCAAGTAAGATTAACACAAACCAAAAAAGTTAATACAAAAGTGATGCTATGACCATGAGGAATTTAATTAGAACAAGGTCTGCCCTAAATCTCCTTTCTTGATAAGGAGCAACGTTTATCAGAACAGAAGTAGAGATTAAAAAACGGATGAGATCACAACAGCCTAGCTACAAATACAAATCCAATCTCTAGTAATGAATAATACAGGAAAGAGCTTATAAAATATATAATTACTCAATTTCGGATATTAAAATAACTAAATCTGAATTGAAGAACTAAATAGAAAATGAACATCAACAGTTTAAGCCTATGCAACTCGGAAAATAAAGCAATATTAAAGCCTGTGAATATCGTCTTCAAGTAGACCAACCCTTTGCACCATAAAGCCTCTTGCGGTGGTCAAGTGGGTGAGCTTGTACCCAAAGTTCACAAGTTCAAATCCCACCAATGCCTTCTAGGTCGAGCCCCAGGCCCCGTGTCACAGGACTTGACTAGTGTAGTTTGCTTCTCCTATGCAGTTTACAGGCTGTGAGCTATATTCCACAAGTGCAAGGTTTAGGTTTACCTAGAGTGCACCCACGAATAGCAGTTGCAAGTTTTTCCTCGTCCGCCAAAATAATAAATAAACAAAGCTACTATATAAAGGTTGAGTACAATACACAAGTTGTACATTTTATTCTTCTACACTTTCTTACTAGATCTGTTTGCAATTCCAAGGATAAATAATGTATGGCACTGCATATGCACATAAGAGACTATTCAAGCTCATCATTTACAACCTAGAAGTGTGATTCACACTTCACAATTTGTAAATTTGATATGAGCATCTTCCAGTTTGTGAATTTGTGCATATATTTGGTCTTCTAATTATTACTAGGTGCTAATGCCATCGTTAGGTAATTCACGCAGCCCTCGAAAGTCTACAGCTTAGGGGCTGAAAAATCTCCTTGCAATTAAAATATTCCGCCTAGCACCAAATATATAAGCAATTTCACCATTCTAAATTTCAAAAGAGCAGAATCTAGAGTTCACCAAGATAGAGGCATACTGAAGATTAAGGCTTCTGAAGAACCGGAGACACACAGGTGCAACAGCAGGTTTCAGAATGAAGTTCCCCTTTGCATATAAAGTATTTATACTTAAGTAAAATTTATACTCTTACTTTCTGAATGTAAGTGTTACTGTCCAACGCAGAGCTAATTTTCTGTAATTGGCCAGTTCAGATAGAATGTTCCCTAGGTAATATGAATAACAAATTTATCAAGGCACTACCCAACTCGCAACATGTGATACGACAGGCAGATGCATAAAGACAGTCAAGAAAAAGAAGATACTGTCTCCATTCATGTCTAACACCATACACCGTCTTTGTACTCAAAGAAGAAGTAAATAGCGCCTCTTATGGGATGTCATGAAATGAAAGGCGTGAGAAAAGGCACAGCCAGCAATTATATAAATATATATAATGGCGAGTTGGATTAACAAAAATGTCAAGTTTGACATTCTAGTTTTTAATATGGTAAAACAAATTTTATAGTTTCAAGACATATATGAATCACATTGAAGATGAAACTTCATGAACATAAGTCACTTTATTCTCAATTAGGTCTCTCAGTTCCATTTGAGAAAGCTTGTTGAATAGCACCTATTTCTTTTACTAGACACAAAAATTATTAAAAAACAAAAAAGAAGGAATTGCAGAGGGATGAGAAACCCCAAAGGTGAAATCAACCATACTACAAATACAACTCCAATGTCTAGCGATATCTAACACAAAAAAAATTGTAAGGCTTTAGATTTGAGACCCACCATACAACTCGAAGCTTAACTCAATCCCACGCCTCTTTTAACGATTCTTCTTTATCCTCAAATCTTCTCATATTCCTTTCTAACCACAAAGACCAACAAAAGGGCTGGAACAATGACGCCCCATAACACTATGCATTTTTAACAAATCAGACTACCAAGATTAGACAAAAGTAAAATCATTTACCAGACGTGGCAAAATCCATTGTACACCTAATTCATTAAGCAATTTATACCAAAGTCCAAGTGAGAAAGAGAAACGTAGAAAGACATGGTCGAGATTTTCAGATCGAATTTCCATAGGACGCACCACTTTGGGGATAGAAAATTGTGTTGGAAGCATCTTTGTAATGCATCACAAGTGCCTTCCCAATATACATGCATTGTTCGTATTGTTTCGATGTTTTTGCTCCATCCCTCACTCATCATTTAAGAAAACAGAGTTTAAGTTTGGTCAATCCTATTCAAAATCAGCTAAATTACACGTCATCTGGATCAAAAAAATTCAAGGGTTTTTGAGTGACGTGATAATGGTTTCCCATTCCCTCTCTATTGCTCAAGCTTTTAGTACACATGCACCAGGGGGGAGATTTTAATCGTCCACGCTCATAAACTGGCCCAATAAGGAAGCTGGAGTTGTTAGAGGAAGGAATATAGCTCTTACTCTGAAGAGAAGGGTGAGGACTCTTTATTCACCAAAAATATGTATTCCACTTTCCCTAAATAATCCAGCAGGATTTGTATTTATTTCATTACAATATGCAAACTCTCTGGATGGGCTGGAAATTTAAAGGCACACATATATGAGATATAACAGAGGACTAGTCCTATGAAAAGCGAAAATGAAAATGAGAATACTTGAAGTACAGTAAATATCCTATCATAACCAGATCGCCCAGGCTAACACTGCAGGAATGTACAGCTCTTGTTAAAAGAAAAAAATAATCTCAAAGCTACATCTGAAATACCAGCAGACCAACAAATATCCATAATGTATAAGAAACTGCATAGATACAAACCAGCAACTTTTTGAGCTTCGCTCCTCTTGCCATCAGAAAGAAATCCCTGAAGGCTGCTTGCTCTAGAGTATATTGAGATTGAATCACCCTTCAATATAATATTGGCCATTGCCTCTGATGCCAGATGCCGCACGGGCCTACGAGCTCCGAGCACCAGCAATGAATATAGTGCATCCTCACATTTCCTTTGCCATTGCAATACGGACTCCTGGATTTCAGAAACTTATCATGAGAGTTCTTATTTCCCGCACCGGACATAATGTAAAAAAATCAATTAAAAAAAATGAAGCTAAGGAAGTCTAAGGTGAAATAATTAAAGACTTGTATGAATTCATGAACAATCATTGAAGAGTCTGTATTTACAGTATGCCTTCAGCAACAAATGCAACATCAGCCAGAAAACATATGCGAAATTTGCTAGCAGTTGTTCTGTAAATGTTCCAACCACATCAATACGCTACGTTATGAGAAGAAACCGCAGTGCAGGGAATAATGGAAAATGAAAAAATCGATATCTTAAATTATTTCTTCTCCTTCCAGCAGCTGAAGTTTTGTACGAGTAATTAAGATAGATCTTAATGTACTGATTAGTGAAAATAAGTAAGTGGCCAAGTTTTACTTTTCATTTTTGCACTAAATCAATGTCAGGGCAGACTCAGCGAAGTGCAACGGCACACAAGTTAACACGGATCAGTCAGCCACCGAGTGCAATGTATGTGAAATAAGGGGGGAAAGTGAACATCAATCTCAGACCTTGGGCTCTTCTTCAATGGCGGAGATGAGATCAGACAAAAGATCGAAACAGAGAAGTGCGTCCGGTGGCTTGTGCGCGGCGGAGGCGACTATTGATTCGAGCTGCGCCACCAGTACGCCGAACCTCGAGAGCTGCATGTTCTCTCTGGCGTAATTCCTCGCCATTTTGCGGCGGAGCGCGTGAGTGTGTGCGAAATGGCAAGTCTGCTTGCCTGTGTTAGGATCTGAGAAGGTGCTGTTTGGTGGCAAAGGTCGATTTTGGGTTTTGGGGATCAAATTTAGGATTTCGCAACTCTATTTTCATTGAAGTGAAATGAAATTAAAAATGAGAGATAAAAGAGTAAATATCTTTTTATCTTTGTTTATTAGGAGAGAAAAATATAATCTTATTCAATATTGGAGAAAAAAATGAAATATTCGAGAGAAAATGAGTGAAAATAAGTTGTCCGATAAAATATTTTACCATGCTCAATGATAAACATGCATTTTTACCTTAATTGTGAGGATTTTGTGTGTTTGATGGTTAATTTGAATGAATATTGGTTTATTGTTGAGAACTTGTTATTTCCCTGTTATTTAAGAGAATTTAAAGAAATATTGACAGAGTAAGTGATTTTAATTGTTCATATCATATTGGTCAGGATTGCAAGTTATTGAGGCTATGGTTTGAGTTTGTCGTGAATGCAAGATTTTGATTATGAATTTCAAATGCATGTTTGTGTTTTTGAAATTATAAAGCCACCATGTCATCATTGTTCCTACGTTCTTAATGATTCATTTATGTCTAATCTTTGTTTTGTTCAAAGACGGGCAATGGTTCAAGTTTGGTGGTTAATAAATATGCATTTTTACCTTTTGGTGTGTCATATTTGATGCATAGTTGTGAGGATTTTGTATGTTTGATAGTTTGTTTGAGTAAATATTAGTTTATTGTCGATAACTTTTTACTTTTTTGTTGTTTGAGCGAATTTACAGAAATAGATAAGCATAATTTGAAAGAATTGTCTGAAATAAAAATTATAGATCATCTCGATATGAGTTCGTGGGCGCAAACGGATCGCAAATCGGAGTTTGGACGAGAGAAATATGGCCAAAACAACAAAGTCACGCAACATTGAAACAACGGCGACCGGGAAACGAAGATCGCCGATTTTTTCAAATTTTTTTATTTTTATCAGTATTTTCGAGCTCTATACAGTATTTGACACCCTGATCAATAAATACCCCTTGAAAGTTTCAATTAAAAAAAAAATCTTAAACTTCATATTTGCTTATATTTACATTTAGGGATTCATCATGGCTTTACGGGTTTTATTGTTGGATGATTTATTTTATTCTTAATTGTTCATTGCGAGTTCATATGTCTATGTGTGACTATTACGTTTTTATCCTAGGGTTTGACAGTAAACAGATGATGGTTTTCTGACTTTATTTAATTTAATTAATCAAGACTTATTTTATCATTTTTGTGTTATTGTGCTTATTGTTTGTTTTATTGATTAGCCACCAATTCTGGATGATTATTGGTATTAATTTGACAACATGAGATGATTATTACTGCCTTAATTAAGAACACAGAACATATTTGTTAATATTAGTCAAAAGAACTTGAGACTTGTGTGAGCACTTTAATCCTATGAACTTTTAGGAGTTATATGTTTAAGAGTGATTCGGAGACGGTAGCCTTACATGTAATTCACGATTTGTATGCCACAGGAGTGGGTATTGATTAGAATTGGGATTGTCTCAGGAAGTTGAATTGAATTTGTCTAATTTCCTGAATCTGTTGAAACCAAAGCTTTGAGATATTTATTCTTCATAGGTTTCTCTCTTCCCGCTTGTGAATTTTATTTATGCTTTATTTATTTTTCTTAGTTTAAAACAAAACCTTATTTTATGTCATCTAGATAGAGGATAATAGTTTAGGATAATAATCATTAGGAATCAATCTCTGTGGAATACATGATACTCAATTGCACCGGTCACTTGCGGCATATAAAAAATAAGCGCACATTCAGAGAAATTTTTCTATCATATTAAACATTTAAAATTATGAAAAAATGATGAAAATATATATTTTCTCTTTTTTCATCAAAATAAATGCACTTTAAATTGTTGTCCCTATAAAAAGATTAAATGTCTTTAAATTGAAAGGAAATGGTTGATGTAATTATTTATTATTAGACTACGTTTATCCACGCTCGATCGTCAAAAATCATAGCTAGAAAGACAAATTGAAATAAATAAATAAAATGTAAAAATGGCATAAAACTAATAACCGATTATGCAAAGAGTTGCAAACCCACTTCTGCCAACTTTTGACAACCTCTTCAAAATCGATTCTATAATATTTATTATGACACGTGGCAAAATTTCATTGAATGAATAAATTGATTATTAAATAAAAATATATGTATTTTAGGTTGTAGTAAGTTATTAATAAAATATAAAGGTTGTTAAATTATAGGTTATGTATGTGTAAGAGAGAGAAATAATTTTTTTATTAAAAAGCTGGATTGGTGTAGGTTATTGATAAAGATAGTCTTAGTATAAAACCTATTACGATATTAGTTGTAGCTCTTTTTAAGAATAAACAAAACAATTTTAATTCATTCATGACAGTAGACTCGAATTAGAGATATTTGGTATTTGGCTTAACCATTTTATTATTAGGCCAACAACACTTGCACACATTAGCTTTGATGTGAATATGTTAAGGATCCAATTTCCTCATGCTTCCAACAAGAAAATGTATGTGGATTTGATTTAAAAAATATTTAAGACGTTTACTTTTAAAAATTAATCTAAGTAGACCAAAGAAAATAGTATAAGTGAATTCCTTATTTACTAGGATTGATTGAAACCTTAGAACATTTCAAAGTGTTTGATAATTTCTATCATTTAAATTAATTTTATTTAAGGGAAAAGGTGCAGATCCACCCTTGAAGTGGTAGCCCCTATAATGTATAACCTATCTTACTCACTGTGTGTGCAACTAAACCCCCGAACTCAAAAAAGGGCTCAATTTAGCCCCTATGACCAAACGGTGTTATCCCACTGTTAGTCAATTTTTTTTAATTGAAATGTGGGACCCATCTTTTGCAACCAGAAAAAATTATTCTCTGAACACACACACACTCACACTCAATCGGCTCTCTCTCTCTCGGTTCACACTAAATTCGCCCCCTCCACCTTCTTCATCACTCTTCTCTTCTCCGGCAACAACAGCCGACGGCTGCCTCCTCTTATCTCTCGGCCTCTCCACTTTCTCTCCCTCTTGAGATCCGGCGAAGTGGCAACAACAAGCCACCACTTCGACTCACATCTCTCGCCCTCTGTCTCACCAAACCCGGCAGAAACAGCCTCCACGCTGCCTCCGCCTTTCTCCTTGGCGACGGCGAGGCACCACCGCCTCCCTCGTGGCTGCCCATGTTGAATTTGTGGCCGTTGACAGGATCTGTGAAGTAGTTATTGATGATTCCCTGATAAGCAGGGTACAATTCAGTGACAATCGAGTAGTGATTGAGGAAAGTTAGGGTTGGGAAGACCGGAATCAATCCAACTTTCTCTCTCACACATACACAGTGCACAATCAGCCACTGTAAAATTGAACATGTTTGACCCAGTGCAGCTGGAAATTAGGGCTGAAAAGCTTCCTTAACATGGCGATGTTGAAAAGATAACCACTGATGGTGTCGTGCTTGGTTATGGGGTCTCTGAACTTGACGCGCTCGTCGTACGCCATCGGATTGATTCCTCGATCATCGAACAGGTGGGGAAGGTCCTCGTACAGGAAATCAACCAGCCGCTGCACGTCCAAGGTCTTAGGTTTTGGCGGGAGTTGTTCTTGGGCGGCGACGCTTCTCACCTACTTTAAAGACTTCACTTGGTTAGTGGTCCTCAGTGGCACAAAGCTATTGTTTTTTTGCATCCGTGTTGTGGGGAAAAAAGAGGTGGTGGTGGTCGGGAGCGGATGAAAGTTGGCGGCGCACAGCCGTGTGGTCGACCGTGGAACAGTGGCTGGGAAGTGT